>NW_019397176.1:52244-56323 GCF_000591075.1 Eurytemora carolleeae
GGGGGGGGGGTTGGCTGGTTGGGCAAAAGTGCTAGTTGTGCCTCTGCTGTAAGTTTGGTCAAGACTCAGAAAAAAAAACCACTAACAACATCACATCACATCATAGATAGGAAGAAATATCGTACTTGAGAAAAGGAACAACACCAACAGGTCAGCTAAGCAAATGCAATTTAGGATTTTAGGAACAAAGTCAAAAAAGAAAGAACTAGGAACATTATAATTGTTCATAAAGTAGAAACAATACAAAACACATATGTTTGGTGAGTTAGGAACAAAACAGAAAGTACTAGATTGAGGAACAAAAAAAACTATAAAATGGAAACTATAACAGGAACCAAGAGCCAGCTAGGAACAATAAAAAACTAGGAGTTTCATACATGCATGCACTAAGAACAAAGAACAATAAATTAAATCAGAAATGCATAATAAGGAACAATAAAAAGATTGTTTAGGAATTGGGAACACAAATAAGGGATTAGGACAAGGATTAAGGGTCTAGGGTCGGCCAGAGTGTTTGGAATAGGAACAATAATAAGAACATTAAGCAAGATAAGAACAAGAAAAAATTACTATGTTATACTTATATGCATGAAAGTAACAATATAACAATTTTGATTAATGAGTATTGATTAGGGAACATTACTATAAATATGCAAGTTAGAAAGGGACAATATTATAACATAAGTCTAGTTTCTCACAAATTTCTACATTTATCGATCATATTTACTGGTTGATTTTGAAATCGAATTCAAGATGTACAGTGTGCCGCATATTAACACCAATAAAACAAAAACACAATATCGTCGTACTTACCTCGTTGGTTTTATTTATTTTTAACAAGCTAGAAAATATTTTTTTTGTCAATTATTTAACCCTATCTCTGCTGGGGTACTTGAAAACCAGGATATACTGGGGGGGGGGGACAATTTGACCCCCCCCCCCTTTAAATCCCATGTTTGATGTCCAAATATGACAAATGAAACATTATTGGAAAGCCCTGTGCTCTACTTTTAGAATCTGCAAAAAAATTTGCAAATTTGCAAAAATTGAATTTTTTATCGCAAAATCCAGTTGTATAGTAAAAATGTTTGCAAAAAAAAAATTTGTAACTTAGGCAGTTAGTATTAAAGCCCGGTTTTAGGCCTAAAGGGAGGGCTTTGGGTATGTAGGAAAAGTCAGAAAATTTCAACAGTCTCAGACTAATACTTTTTGAGTTATGTAAAAAAAACTACAGGGGGGGGTCAAATTGACCCCCCCCCCCAGCAGGAATAGGGTTAATAAATATCTTCTAATATTATAATAATTCGTTAAATAATATCAAATAACTTTCGAAAAAGGGCCGGCCATACACATTATATACTGCAATTAAAATTGGGAACATTTTTTGCTTAGAAATCTCTGGGGGGGCGAAGGTCCTTCCGCCCCCCCCCCCCTGTATCCTCCCCTGTAACCCTTTCTTCCTGTTTCTCCATCTTTCTATTCTATATAACTTGGATTCGAACCATATATTCAGAGAAAGCTTGAATCTACAGAATCTACAATGACTTACTCTTACTCTCCGCGTATCTTGCAGGCGTTGACCTGGCCCGGCCTGACGAATCTATACCAGCTGACGCAAAGGGACAGACGGCCAGGGTCGGAGAAAATCCTCGAACCGTACCGTACTTCCACCCCTCCAGGCTAGGCAGCTGAACGGAGGGCAGGGGGAGGTATGGGGGAAGTTAAGGCAGGAGGAGGGGGGGGGAGACCCAACACTGCTTACATCTGTGCCAGTGTTATACCGCAAGCCGGCTGCTAACTGCAGGGTTTTGTCTCATATAGTGATTATAAGCTGAAATTATGTGAAAATTGTGTGATAATAACAATAATTTAATCCTTAAATATTTTACAGGTAAAAAAGAGTTTATCATTTATTTTAAATATGAAAAGTAAATTAACTCCGATATATTTATTTCATTCTTTGTGATTGTGTTGTGATATATATATATAATATATATAAACTGCAGTAAAACAAATGTGTACGCCTCTGAAATAACTTTCCTTGCATTATAACCTTGATCTTAATCATCTTTGTTCTAGGTTGTATATTCTCCACCAGAAGATGATTCTGTCGAGGATTTTGTTTGTAGGAATAATATCTTCCTGTTCCTGAGATCAGTGGTTACTCATTTCGACCTGGAGGAATCATTCTTCTTCGACCCAACCTGTCTCTACCAGTACCAGGATGTTGGCAAGGTTATACATAAATAATTTCGCAGATTTTTCTGTTTTAACTGGTGCATTTTTAATAATTATCATTTATCATTTATCATTTATCATTTATAATTATCGATATTATTATCATAATTATCATCATAATCATAATCATAATCATTATTGAATCAATACTACAAAAAAAATAAAATAGATACTAAAACTATTATTATTTACTTATCATTATTTATATTATTATTATTATTATTATTATTATTATTATTATTATTATTATTATTATTATTATTATTATTATTATTATTAAAAATAAAATGTAGAATTACGTGTGTTGTAAAAACCTCTTGACAATAAATAATGTCAATTTAAATCTTTGTTTGCTAACAAACATTTAAAATTACATTGGTAAACATTGTTTTAAAGGAAAACATTGCAAAGACTTTATTCGACTCTAAAGGGAAAGTACACTTTGCTTGTTTAGATTTAAAACAAGTATCATTCATTAAGAAAAAATAGGGTTAATGGATATTTTAAGTTCATCGTTCTACTACATTATTATTATCATTATTATTATTATTATTATTATTATTATTATTATTATCATTATTATTATTATTATTATTATTATTATTATTTTTAATATATATTCAATGAAATAATATATTGAAAGAAAAATCACAACACAAAATTCTTTCCAAGGTCTACTATCTATCTGTCTACTAAACAATTTTACACAATTTTAAACTTTACTTTAAAATCCTTATTTCAATGAAACCCAAGATATGTCGTAGACCTTATATATTTTGAACTATAATTTATTAGGTCAAATAATCTTAGTTTGAAATATCAAAATTTTACAACATCAGTTTGCAAAGATATAGGAATAAGAAAATTAAGTTTGTGGCAAATGGAAATCTAAAAAAATATTCTGTTACATCTCCCCATTTTCATTTGGCAAAGTTACAATTTTTAAAACTTTTTTTATCATATATATAATTCATATTCTTTAGGCGGAAAAAAATGGCAGTAAGACCGTTTTAATAACATTAGAGTTTTAAATATGTATTTTCTATCATTTATACCTTTCAATTTAATCTTTTTGACCTACATATAAAGATTAATTCAGAAAAAAGACTTTTCATTTATAAAACCTGGAAAAGTAGCTTTAACACAAATATACAGGGGGTTACTTTTCATTCATTCATTTATATTTTTATTCAATTACAAAGAGATATTACAAATAAGCAATCACAATTTACTATGCAGTTTGGACCCGCCTTATCAGGGTAGGTTGTTTTACAGGATGGCCTAGAAAAAGACGGCATTTTTTTGGAAAAACGAGAAATAATTTAATTGTCGAAGCTTTTTTGCCTCGGAGTGAATATTTTTTTACACTGTTTTTAGTAAAGCCTAAGAGAGAGAGAGAGAGAGAGAAGAACCATCTCTATTCTTCATTTCTATTCTTTCTAAAATGTATTTTTGGGATGATTTTTTGTTCTAACAAGTGTTTAGCAGAAAAAAGGTTTGCCGCAAATTTCGTCGTTTTGTTGAGAACAAGCATACAATCAAATTCGTTTATTCCACGTGGATTTAACGGTTCTGTCAATATTCCAGAAAGCTGTGCCTTTCGATCACAATTTGACCCATTAAACATAATTTTTAGCCTTTTCTATAAATACTTTTTTGTCGGCATATACATTTTGAATGAAAATGTATTGCATAAACAAATCTGTAAAGTAATTGATTATTGAATTATATACCAAAACTCGTTTGATTTCAAATATAAGAAACCGAATGATGCTAACTCTGGTTAGTCCGGTGTGATTCTAAATTAAAGTTTTCTTTCTAGGTATTATTGAGGGAGGGGG
>NW_019397176.1:56797-96456 GCF_000591075.1 Eurytemora carolleeae
GGAAGGGGGGGGGGGTTGATGTCTTGCCCCCGTTCATAATATTTTCAAGATTGAAAAACAATGTTAATTTGAAAATAAAGGAAAATGAGATTTTATTTTGAATTAATTCTATAGTTTGTAGGTTGATTTTATTAGGGGACAGTAAACTCTTAATTCAATTTTTCTGTATTTGAACAGAAAAATGAATATCTCCATCATTTATTCTACGATTAAGGTTTAAATAGAACTTTTTCAATGGAAGGTTATCAAAAGTGTAAAAAAAATCGAAAAAAGTATGCAAAAAATTTATTGAAAACTATAACATTTTGAAGTAATAAAAAAATGATAATTAAAGATAGATTTAGTATAATAAAAAATAAATATTTCCGAATCTATTTTTTGTTGCATTTTAGAATTGCTCATTTTAGATAAATATGTTTTTAAATTTTCTAGTCAATCTTAGTCAACTTAGAAGCAGTGGTGCATTTTTGTAAAAAGGGAGGGGGGGAATCTTTTAGAAGCTTTTAAGGCAAATGATATATATGTATATGATAGGACTCCGTAAAAATGTATCCCCCCCCCAAAAAAAAATATCTTATTTTTCCCGAAAAATCCAGATAAGTTTTTTATCAGGTGGGGGGGGGGGAGTGGGGGGAGTTGTTCTTTATTGTCTATATTCTTCTTTTTTATTACCTTTCATTTCAGTGGCAGTATACAGTATACACACTACAGGGGGGCTCAGTATTCAATTTGTTTTAACATATTTGTTTTCTTTACTTTTTTTACAAGGGCCGGAGGGGGGGGGGATTGCGGAATGTGTTGTCTTGTATCATCATTCTTTTAGCTTTTACAAGGCACTTTTTACACAAACCAAAACAACATATATATTTAAATTTATAAAAAAAATCTTTGTTTTATTGATATATTTGTAAATAATTTTAGTCGATTAGATTTCAGCAATTTAGCGTGATTAAATTTGACTTTTCAAATTTGAAATTCTAAAAATTTAAATGATTGTAAATGTAACATTATGAGACCCTCTTTTTAGTGGCGGCAGAGCAGGCAAACTTTAAAATAGTATTTACCCTTTTGTAAAGTTGTGGAGAAAAACCAAAACTGAAAATAATCAATTATCAGTCAGAGAATAAAGAATATATCTTGTATTCACAACCAGAGAGAGGTACCGTCGTGTTTAGAACGTTACATTTGATAAAAGCATATTAAAAATGAAATTCTAAATTTACAATAATGTAAATGTCTTTTTTTAAACTTTTCCTTGAAATATATTTCTATTTGCTTTCTAGTGTGTAACAAGTATTAAGACAATACACAAGAGAAAGCGAACAGAAGACAAATTTGTGTAGCATGATGTATCACTTTGAGTCAAGGGTACGAGGAGACATCATTACGGTTTCCGGAGTAAGGATCAAGTTTAGAAAATAACTTCATCAACCTTCAGATACTTTTGAAACCGTTGAACTAGTTTTCGACTTCGAGCAGCTATATTTGCAAATTTTAATCTTTGTTTTCTAATTTAAAGATTTACAGCTTTTGTTTCTGTTTTTGTGACGTTTAGAGCGACTAAGGCTATGCAAAAAAAAATTGAACTTTTTACTTTGGCAAATGAGCACATGGATATAAAGTTAAAATTAAAACATAAACTAGTGTGGACTTGATCTCAGGAGTGACCCTTCATTAAGAATGGAATGTCACATTAATGGTAACCTTTAATTATCTATCTGAGTAATAATGAGGAAGATATCGTCGTTTCTCTGTCTCAAAACGCGTTGAATACTGACAATTTTTTTCTTTGTCTCTGTAGCTTTAATCTGCAAGTTACTTTGAAAGAAAAACCATTATTGAAAATGATAAAATTCCCGAGACATAAAGAAAGATATATCAGTCATCTGAGTAAGGTTAAAGGAGACAATTGTTAATTGGACAGACCCCTCTATAAATGAGAGGTCACTTGAAATTTCAACGACAGTCTTTTTAACTAGAGAACAATTTGTCCAAAGAACATTACTTTATTACTCCTAAAGTTGAGAGAGAACAATTTGTCCAAAGAACATGACTTTATTACTCATAAAGTTGAGAGAGAACAATTTGTCCGAAGAACATGACTTTATTACTCTTAAAGTTGAGAGAAAACAATTTGTCCAAAGAACATGACTTTATTACTCCTAAAGTTGAGAGAGAACAATTTGTCCAAAGAACAAGTTGAGAGAGAACAATTTGTCCGAAGAACATGACTTTATTACTCATAAAGTTGAGAGAGAACAATTTGTTCAAAGAACAGGACTTTATTACTCCTAAAGTTGAGAAAAATACACTTTTAATGAGCAAAAATTAGCTTTAAATTTGAAGTTGAATGTTAAACTTCTGTAAAAGACCCCCCCCCCACATCCGGTGTTAGGTTTTTCCCCAAAGGCATTTTTCCCCAAGCGGCAACTTCCCAAGAGTATTTGACCAAGAAGCAACTTCCCAAAGGTTAAGTTAGTCATTCTGAGGCTAAGGACTAGGGGCCGGGCGCTGGGGCTTGGACATTCTTGGGAAGTTGCCACTTGAAAAATCGCACATTTGGGAAGTTGTCACTTGGGAAATTAGCCTTGGTAAGTTGCCGCTTGGGAAAATGTCTTTGGGAAAGTATCTAACATTTCCAATCCTTTTTATTATTGTCTTCTCTTGACAATTCGAAAAATGCAATTTCTTTTTCTCACATTTCCTGACTTAATGCAATTTAAAGTGTTCGCAACTTTTATTTATTCTGAAAACTTAATTCGCACACTTTAGTGTTAACGAAATTGTCAAGTATTTTGCAAACGTTTTTTGCAAACTTTAGAAAGCTTAGCTCAGACATGTTGTGCAAAATTAAACAATAAACCAGGACTTTATCAAAATAGGATCTGGCTTGAGCGTAAATTGTATCCAGGTCATGTTGCAAAATAATTTGCAAAATGTGGTTTCCAAGGATTTGCAGAGTATTTGCGAGTAATTTGCAGGCTGCATGAATGCCTTGTTTTACCGGAAAGAATTAAAGTAAAAAACTGCCTGATTCTTGAACTCTGCCTTCAGTAGAAAACAATGCTGTAACTTTACCCCATCCTCCTCCCCTTTCTTTCATCTCGATCCCCCCTTTTCCTCTTTATCCTCTTTCTTTAATCTTTTGAAAACCAGGAATTAGGAATTAAGTTTATCAGGTGAAGGAATATAATTCTAATTAATTAGCAGGAATATGGCTTCATTTTAAACAAAAATTAAATTTCAGACTTAAAATTCTTTTGTTTTTTACAAATATATTAAAGTAACATTTATTAAAATATATTTAGGAAATATTTAGAGAAAATTAAAAAAAAAATATTCAAGAAATTGGAAAAATAAGAAAAAATATTTTTTTGGTTTGGAAAAAACAATGAAGAATTTTTCGTTGCGTGTCTTATTTTTAAATATTTTTTTCCCCTCACATTAGTAAAACAGACCAGCATTAAAGTATCAAACATTATTACAAAAACAATGTTAAACCGAATTTTTAAACCCTTATCTTTAAAAAGTTTCTATAAGTTTGCTTCAATTAACTATTAAACAAAGATGAGTTTTAAATCAAGAAAAAACTGTACTATTTATATTTGTCTAACTCGATTAAAAATTTTGTTTGATTACTATTTTTAACTATTTTATTTCAGTGGATTGAGATGTGATGGCCATGCAGAGAGGATTGTGATTAACGAATAGAGATGTGTGAAACTGAATCAAAAATGTGAGAAAAATCCATAAAATTCACAATGTGGACACATCTGCTATGTGTGATTTTAGTCGTGATATGTTCTAAATCAGAAAAGATCGACATCAACGAGTTCGACTACGACGTGACGACACCAGTGATATACGACGAGTCTGACTATGTCGACTTCAACCTCGACAAGTCTCCGCCGTCGCTTCCCGATCCAGGAAATCCGGGAGAAAAGTTTCGAATGGTAAAATCCATGCGTAACACGACGCGGGATGCGGGAGGATCGCTAAAACTTCGATGCGAAGCGGCCGGAAGCCCACGCGCCACCGCTTGGCAGTGGTTTAAGAATGACGCACCTGTCATTGTTGAGAAAGGTCGTGTACGCATAAAATCCAGTCTTGAGGATTCTCCACAGTGGTCTATGCTCAAGATAAATGTCCTCGAAACTTTAGGAAAATCATATTTTTTTCTAAAAGTCCTTTAATTACTCTTTATACAGTTCCAATCATCGTATTCTCAACAAAAATTAAGAATAAAAAGCAAATTATGAAACTTAAAGGGAGTACATGGGAACACGCAAGACTAACTAGCGCGAGATGCGCACATGAATCTTCTATTTTTAATTGCGTTTTGGTCTTTATATAATTCAACAATCTTTAAACTTACGGAGTTGACTTCACCTATTTTTTTTTCATGGTGTTTGAAAGCTTGGTAGAAGTCCAAATTTGAAATCAAAAGTTGTCTTCCTTGTATTGATTTATATTAAATTTTTCCTCCTTACATTTTCTTGAACACTCCCTTTAAATCTTAATTTATACAGAAGCCAAGAATCACATTTAAATAAATTATCTGAGATGTGTAATTTAAATCATATTTCTAAATAAAGACAAAAAAACCGGAATTGAAAAATATTAACTTTCCAAAAAATGTATATTATACTCAAAACGAGTTGTTACGCTATAAAACGTATTTTTTTTACTGTGTACAACTGTAAAATTCTAATAAAACAAGTGTAAAATCAGTAGAAGGGACATTTTTGTTAATCATTACTTAAATTGTAGAATTCCTGAACAGTTTGTTTGATATTAGTTTCTTTTTTTGAAAGTCTTTGATAAAAGTTTTTAAATTTAAATCAAATTTAAAACTTGCTTTATGAATTTTATTCAAGAAAGCTTAAAATAAGAATATATTTGCCATCATAAGTCTTAGCAATTAGAATTATTTCATTTAAATTTTTGCTTAATCTTTTTTTATTTTTAAAGAAAACGAAAGTGGTAATCTCTGGTTTGTCTGTTTGAATGTCTGATCATAACTTTGGAATCCCTGGATTTGCCTCAAATTTTGATTGGGAAGCTGGTCAAATTGGTTTCATTTCTTTATTTTGAATTATCTGTTCTTGTATCTCTGTCATTGATTTATTTAAAAGTAGAATATATAGTATAGAATACTTACTTGGAATACTTGATGAGTTATCCCCAGGACTCCAGCGGGAATTTCAGTAAGGTCCTCTCGGAGAAGTGATCATGTCCTCTAGATTTACGTCCTCCTTGTGTAACCTCTTGCTCACTAATCTTGGCATAGTAATTCAAGATATCGATTCTCTCTAAAAGGACAGGTTTAATTAGCAAAATATAAACCAAAATAAATTAAGCTAACATTACCATAATCTCTAATCTTAAAAAAAACAGACTTTCGTAATGGCAAGAAAATATGTGTATGTTTGCTACCGCAGGCCGACCAAACTGTAACCAGAAAGTTGTAACATTTATAAAAAATGTTACAATTGCGCCCATGGGTAACAAGTAATAGGTGGCCCATCCCTCAAATAATGGTTTTGATGTGTGAGGTCTATTTTTGTAGAATTTTGGACATTTTTAAAATTAGAAAAAAAGGCCTTTGAGGCATTGGCAACGCCGGGTACATCTGCTAGAAATTAAATAGAACTTGTAATGCAAAAATGTTAAATATGATTGTCTCCAGATACTGCGTATTACAAGTGTGAAGCGTCTAATAATGAAGAAGTAGTAGAATCTACTGCAGTTGTTAGAGTAGCTCTTGGAGCTTTTGGAACTTTACCTAAAAACTTTCCACCAGCTTCGGTTGATTTTACGGGTAAGCTAATTTAACAAATAATTAAAAGTTAGTGTTACAATACATAACTCTCACGGGCAGCCGTAGTACATTTGAATTTCCGTGCCGGGTCAACCTTTCCGGTCCCAGTTTGTATTGTATCGCCCGGACATTGGGTAAATAAAGCAGACCCTCAAAAGGACCAGCCGGTGCAACAAGGTTGACGCGGTCAGACTTTAGGTTGAATTTACTTTACCTAAAGGGTCAGAGGAGCTTGCTCTGTATGATCTGCTATGTCCGTTATATATCTTTATTCTTTCATTATGTTGCATTAAATTCCTATTCATATACAGAGATACCCACAAAAGATGAGACTTCAGAGACAACTGTACAAAATTTATACTGTCCATGTTTCCTCCTAATCATGATTACCTGCAACTGTAGAATTGTTCCTTTCTTTGCCAAATTATTTAATCAGCCATATCAAGACTTTATCTTTTAGACTCAACAGATAAGTGTAAGATTAGTAGCGATCAAAAGCGCTTATTTTTCGCCGTATGCTAGTATTCTTTTTTTATTTTTCGCTAACACTCCCTTTAAAGTTTCAAGTTGTCTTTATACTCCATCCTTTGCGGGTAACCCTTTATGGGATAAACTGTAATTATTAAAGGAACTGTAGAGATTTAACATAATTTTGAACGAATCCTTCATTTACAGAGTGGCCTGTTCAAATCACATCGACACTATCTTAGTTGACTGCGGAGAACTTGGTGTTTTTCGAGTTAAAAATAGTTCAAACTATTTAACGCAGCGTACTACGCATATTTCTCGAAAATTCAACATATTCTATATATAACATGTTTTAAAAAAATTAAAGAATATAAGTATTTAGCGGATTTAAAACAAATTAATTACTAATAACAAGCATTTTTAAGGATAAAACAAGGATAGCGCCATCATCTTTGATTAGTAAAAAGTTTCATATCTACCAATACCAATCTACAAATGATACTCTACAAAACGAAAATTACTTGAAAATACTTTTACTTCTACTTAAAATATTTGTAAATTGAGAGAAATTTCTCTTTAAATATTCGTACTTTAGATTTTTTAAGTCAAAATCAACTTACCATAGCTAAAAAATGTCTACATCAGAGACTGCAGTTCAGGGGATAAAAGATCTAAAACTGTTGTTGGCTCAAAATATTAGTTTTAATGTACAATTCTAGGAGAGAGTGCCACTTCTTGCCTTTACAGTTTCAAACGATCTTGTACTTAAAAACATTTCCATGTTGCAAATCCTGCACATTGAACAAAATGTTTTTTTGTTGACTTGTATACATAAATATCAGAAAGATATCAACAAATCTGAAACATTTATCTCATAAAAAAAATAATTATATACAAATATTTTTTAACTGGCTTCATATTTTTTAGTACTAGCTTCAATCCGTGCTTTTAATATCTTAATATTTAAAAAAAGGTTTAATGCAAAGCTTGATATTTTTATAGAATCGAATGTATATTAATTTATCTATTAGAACTACAGTGATAACCAGAAAACTCTAAAATACGAAGACGACTTATAGTAATACTTAAGAAGTTTAGTGTATTTGATCGTGTTACAAAGCAAATAGTGTTTAGTGTATTTGATCGTGTTACAAAGCAAATAGTTTTACTAGAAACTTATTAAATCCCTAATTGAGTGAAATGGGTTTGTTTAAACTGTACAATTGCTACGTACATTATATGGACCATTTAAAGTTATATCTTCAGTCTGAAAGTCGTCTTCACATTTCAGAGTTTCCTGGTTATCACTGTAGAACACGTTAAACTAAAGCAAACTGCGCGTTAGATTGAAATATTTTATGTTTTCAATCATATCTCCTCTAATTGAAGAGTTAGTAAGAAGAGCACTGAGCAAGTTATAACTTTCTAATATGTACCAGAATACATTTTTTTTCTCGAGCAAGTGCTTAAAATCCAATCTTGAGGAGCTACGAGGTCACAATCTCGAAGCAGTAATGTCGCAATAATTTGATCTTCTTCTTCTGTCTAGTTCACAGTGAGAATAGCTTACATAAATTAGTGTATATCGTACATAAATCGGTATATCGTGCACATAAATCAGTATATCGTGTCTAAATCAGTTTACAGAACATGTATCAGTTTACTGTGCGTAAAAATCAGTTTGCTATACATTATCAGTTTATCGCTCATAAATCAGTTTACTGTACATAAATCAGTATATCGCTCTTAAATCAGTGTACTGTACATAAATCAGTATTTCGCTCATGTATCAGTTTACTTTAATAAATCAGTATTTCGCTCTTAAATCTGTTTACTATACGTTATCAGTATATCGCTTATAAATCAGTTTACTGTACATAAATCAGTATACCGCTTATAAATCAATTTACTGTACATAAATCAGTATACCGCTTATAAATCAGTTTACTATACATTATCAGTATATCGCTCATAAATCAGTTTACTGTACATAAATCAGTATACTGCTTATAAATTAGTTTACTGTACATTTTCAATTTATCGCTCATAAATCAGTTTACTATACATTATCAGTATATCGCTCATAAATTAGTTTACTGTACATAAATCAGTATTTCGCTCATAAATCAGTTTACTGTAATAAATCAGTATATCGCTCATAAATCAATTTACTATACATTATCAATTTATCGCTCATAAATCAGTTTACTGTACATAAATCAGTATATCGATTTTAAATCAGTGTATTGCACATAAATCAGTATATCGCGTTTTAATCAGTTTACTATACATTATCAATTTATCGCTCATAAATCAGTTTACTTTACATAAATCAGTTTACTGTACATAAATCAGTTTACTGTACATAAATCAGTTTACTGTACATAAATCAGTTTACTTTACATGAATCAATTTATCTCTCATAAATAAAATGCATCAAGCCAGATAAATCAGTAGATATAAATTGTTGACCAATGAAGTTTACCGAAATAAATCAGAATACTAAAAAATATAATCATGTGATAAACTTTTGTATTGAGAGTTTTCCAAAGAAAGCTAATTGCAAAGACGACATTATTGTATATGTATTGTAGGTAATATGAACGGCGGATCTACAAATATTGAGTTTGAAGGTAGACAGCCAGATTTTAACCAAGGTAGGATGTTTTATTGATAAAATTAATTTGGAAATTATTGAAAATTTGACACTTTAAATTTTTCCTAAATTGAAAGCAACGAGATTAAAGTTAAAGAGCACTTTCGACGAGTTATATACATGTTAAGCTTGGTAAATCACTAAGAAGCTAAGTCTAATCGTTTTGCAATATGGTATAGGACAAATTCTTGCCATTTTCTTAATTAAAAAGTCCGCAAGTTGCTTTCAAGAAAATCCACGTTTAAGATGGAAATAATGCTCAAACATCGTAGCTTATGTCGCTATAGGTTTAATTATTGATGAGAATCTTTAATGCTCTCTTTAATTTAAACTATAATTTCGTTATTTGTCTCTTTATTTTAGACAAATTTTAATTCAAGATCAAAAGATATTTTATAGCCTTATAAAATATCAATATTGTTAATATATTATTTTTAATAATGACAATTTTTGACTGATCTTATAAATGATATTTATTTTAAGATAATTATGTTTTTAAAGGGACTGTACACCTAATTATGTTTTTAAAGGGACTGTACACCTAATTATGTTTTTAAAGGGACTGTACACCTAATTATGTTTTTAGAAGGACTGTACACCTATAATTATGTTTTTAAAGGGACTGTACACCTAATTATGCTTTTAAAGGGACTGTACACCTAATTATGTTTTTAAAGGGACTGTACACCTAATTATGTTTTTAAAGGGACTGTACACCTAATTATGCTTTAAAGGGACTGTACACCTAATTATGTTTTAAAGGGACTGTACACCTAACTATGCTTTTAAAGGAACTGTACACCTAATTATGTTTTTAAAGGGACTGTACACCTAATTATGTTTTAAAGGGACTGTACACCTAATTATGTTTTTAAAGGGACTGTACACCAAATTATGTTTTTAAAGAGAATGTACACCTAATTATGTTTTTAAAGGGACTGTACACCTAATTATGTTTTTAAAGGGACTGTACACCTAATTATGTTTTTAGGACTGTACACCTAATTTCAAATGACTCTTCCTTTAAAGATTCCGATTCACAACGGTATCCTTGAAACTTCTAGCTGAGTAACAGTGAGGAAGATACTGTCGTTTTTAAATTTTAAAAATTGAGTGTTGAATTCTTACAAATTCTTGTATTGTCTCAGCAGCATAAAACCTTGATTTGACCTTTATTTGACAAAGGTTTAAAGGGTGCCGTATAGTGCAAAATTGATGTTTTATGATTTTTATAAAATTAATTTTTCTAGGAGGTGTTAGTGGGAATCAATTGTCAGATACAGAGCTTAAACGTTTAGGGGTAAATATATATATTTTTAATAAGAATATTTTTGAAAACTATTTTATTAAAATTTTCTTTTCAGCTAGAATCTATAAAAAAGAAACTATTTTCTAAAATATGTTTTCTTAATAAATAAGATTTCTGTTCACTGCAGAGTTTAAATCAAGTTCATTGTAAAAGATACTGCAGTCTCTGTTTTTATTAAAGGGAGTGACCGGCTATGTAAGGTAGTTGAACTGAGTATGCAGTGTTGTAGAAAACTTCTTTCAGATTCCTTTGAGACATATAAAACTTTTTAAAGATCTGTAAATCCTGAGTTTGAGCGCAAATTCGATGTTCAAAACTCCTACTTTGGGAGTGGATACGTTTTCAGAATTAGTTTTTTTTAATTATTAAATAACGACGACATAAAATGTAATAAAAATTCTACAGTAAACTAATTAGTTGTTTAGGAACAGGTTGAGAAAATAAAGATTAATCTTATCATCGAAAATAAGTAATCAATTTTCAATTATTAGTTTCTATTTTCTCATTATTCTGGTTTCTCATTATTCACAAAGATTTTCTGCAGATTTTCTGGAATATTATTTAAAAGACGACATTTTAAGAATTTGAAGAAATCTGCGAATAAATGCAAAGAAAATAAGAAATTCAATATAATGATGAAAACGAAATAATTTATTCTATCATTGATATATTGACAAATTTCTTTTTAAAAATATGTTCCTAACCATCTAATTAGATTACTGTATATTTTTACTATATTTTTCGTAGTCGTTATTTAATAATTATAAAGAAACTAATTCTGGAAAAGTATCCACCCCCAAAGTAGGAGTTTTGAACGTCGAACTTGCCTCAAACTCAGAATTTACAGATCTTTGAAAAGTTTTATATGTCTCAAATGAATCTAAAAGAAGTTTTCCACAACACTGCATACTCAGTTCAACTACCTTACATAGCTAGTCACTCCCTTTAAGCCCAAGTACTGCAAAGCATATGTTTAGTTACCCAATATACTTATTTTCAGTAAAAATTAAGGTTAAATTTTCTTTATTTTTTCTTAATAAAAATCTCTTTGATTGCTAGGATTATTTTTTTTAATTATCCATCATTTCCATTTTCAAACAAAAAGAGAAGGAATTGAGTCTTTGCCACAATCTCTGATTTTATAATCCCTATATCTGTGCAACCCAATAACGTAGACCTGAGACATTTCAAAAAATGAATTCTGGTAGATAAAAAGTCTAAGTTTGAAATAACAAAGGTCTTCACGATTAGGTTATTAGAAAATTTAAGTTTGTATCAATGACTCAGTTCCTTTACATTTGTTATATTAGGAGGGGAACCCAAGCTTAGTTCCAGATGAGAATAGAGGTTCATGTGAACTTTATGTTGGAACTGTTTGCAAACAGTACATTGGTAGGTTGGGATGAAATTATAACGCTGTTTTCAACTTTTCCACCTTTTAAATAACCAAGGACAGTTCTCTGTCGATTTTTAAAATAATTTAAAGCGCTAAAAGGGCTTTCTGTTTTCGGCGTTCCACAGACCTAGCCAATCAAAAAGATTCATGGTCTACGACATCGGGCGCCGGGTTTGGGCAGTATTGTTTGTACTTTGAACCTTCAGAATTTTTCTAGAAAAGAACAAATTTAATTTTTGCGTGAACATATTTGAAATCACTTCAAAGTTTGGATGTGAATGTTTCAAAGTATTCGGGTCTTTCATTTTCACTTCATTTTCACTTCATTTTCACTTCATTTTCACTTCATTTCACTTCATTTTCACTTCATTTTACTTAATTCTTGCTCTATTGCACGCTTTGTTTGATGAATGTTGAATGGCAGATCAAAACGTTAATGATTTGTTTATAAAAAAAATTTAAATATTTTTTGCTAAATGTTTATTGATATCTTATTCTAAAATAATGTTGAAATTAATGAAACAGTCCCTCCCAAGAAAAAGGGGTTTATGTCCAAAGATAACACAATCTATTTGAAAAGCGATGGGGCTTTTTTTATAACTAAGTAAGTAAATGATTTTTAACCTTAAATTTTGTTTTAGGGCAGAAATACATTTATATCAGTGATGGTTTGAAACAGGATTATATTGAACAGAAACTTCAGGCAATCAATCAATCAATCAAAAAATCGACAAATAAATTATTCGATTAATAAATTTACCAACACATGGATCAATTTATAAACTATTCAACTAATACATCTTTTTATAAATCACTTAAATTTAATTTGATCATCCAGTTTTTAAAGCACAATAAAAAGAATATTGAATAATGTTTCTAGAAAGTAAAAGTAAAGTATCCTGCTTTATATTCGTCATGTCAAGTATATAATTGTAAATATTTAAGAATAATCCAAGAACTGAAGGGCATTGAGATCCGTTTTTAAACATTTTAAACAAAGTTTTAAAACTTTTAAGAGGCTCCGCAAGAATCTGAGATGTCAAATTGCTCTTGTTACAGTGAAAACCAGAAAACTCTGACATGGGAAGACGACTTTTAAACTCAAGTTAGGACTGAAACTAGTTCAATAAACATTAGACAGCAATTGTACAGCGTAAATAGACCCTTTTCACTTAAATTGTGCTTTGCTAAGTTACTAGTAAAAATATTTGCTTTGTAACAACATCAACACACTTAAGTATTGCTATAATGTCGTCTTTATATTCCATTTTTTTCTGGTTATCACTAAACGTTTTGCAATTTTCTTTGTTTCTGGACAAAGATATTCTCCAAAACGATTGAAAAGTCGTTTTGGCTGATTGATTGATTGATTGATATCTTTGACCAGAAAAATAATTCGCATAATGTATAAAAAGCAAGTTTATCGAGAATACAAATTAATGGAGCATTTTAACGTCAGAAAGCCCCAAATGTCTTAAAATAAGCCTCAAAACGAGGCCCATCAGTACCAAGACAAAATTATTAATGTATTGTAAATTGTGAATAATTTCAAATAATTGAACAGTCACTTTTGTGTTTTGAAATGTCTTCCTCTTCCTCTTAATGTTGCAGTATCAAATTATCCGGGGGGAAAATGAAAATTTACGATTAAAAAAGGTTTTATTTAACTTATGTTTATTCATTGAATGAGTTTTTTCTTAATGACGTTGAATAAGCTGGAGGACTGCAAAATCCTAGGGTTTGACCACTACTAGCCAAGTAAAAAGAATTGATCTAGAAAGTTTTGTAAAAGATGGTGCAGTATAGTGTATATATCCTGAGGGTCGAAAAATAAGTTGAAAGAAACAACTTTACAAATTGTAAAATTGTTTCTGATCTTTTTATTTTAATATATTTTTTTCAGTTTGTCTGAATTGATTGAAATCAAAAGACTGTTGATAAGAATAATAATAAAAGTTTAAAAAGGATAATAATCATAAAACTAATTCCTTTGTTGATTTCTAAATATTTCTGATTGAATGGTTTGGTTTGGTTTAGGGTGTATTTAAAGTAATAACTGCCTCCCCCGACCTTTCGAGCAAATGTGCCGAATTTGCTCTGCCTAGTATCTGCCTTTCCACCTTTGCCATCTGCGATGAGACACGGCGTCGACCGAGGAAAATCTGCCGGGACGAATGTGAGATACTGGAACGGGATGTGTGTCAGGAAATGCGCTAGAAACAATCTTTTCGTTTTTTCCCGCCATTTTTTGGACCAGAAACTCGTGAACAAATATCCGTCATGTTTTTCTCGACATTTTTTGCTTCATGTTCCAGATTTTTGTTTTCATCACTTGATCAAAAACTAGATATTTTACTATTTTACTTTTTGCTAGATTAAAAACATGGTCATTAGCTTTAAATCACTTCAAACATTCTTTTCTTGTAAATTGTGTCAACAAATAGCTGTATTGTAAGTTAGTTATAAATAAAAATCTGCCAAAAAAAGAAGATATTTTTGTTCAGATTGTAATTTGTTTCTACGCCTTTTAGTCTGAACTAGCAATAGCTAAACGACATCCGTTGCTTGGGCATCAGATGGTTCTCCCCGACTGTGAAAAACTACCTCCGATAGGTAAGAAATTACCTCCAATCATTAGAAAACTTTTCCTCCGATAGGTTTGAAACCACCTCAGGTGTTGGTGGAAAACTGTCTTTAATAGTTGGAAACCCACCTCCGATAATTAGAATACTACCTCTGATAATAAGAATACTGCCTCCGATAATTACAATACTGCCTCCGATAATTAGAATACTGCCTCCGATAATTAAAAAAATGACCTCCGATAATAAGAACACTACCTCCAATAATTAGTACACTACCTCCGAGAGTTATAACAGTGCCTCCAATAATTAGTAAGCTTTGTGTTAATCAAACAAATAAATCAAACAATTTACTAAAGTATCAAGAAATAAAAAGTGAAAAGTATTTTTTGGTTTTATATTTTATATTTTATGTATTTTCTTTGTCCTACAAGCTACAAGGGACTTTAATGATGGATTTTCTCTCTTTTGCTCTCAGCTCGCCATTCTTTTACATTTTTAATTATTTTATATACACCTAATTCTCTCCAGTTTCCTTTTAACTTTGTCCCTAGGGAACTACTGTTCCCTATATACGAATTAAGGATAAATTTCAGATTTTTTCTTTTTGATATTTTTTCAAATAAAAGTCAAATAAAACAAAACACATTGTTTAAAAACTCTGAAAAATTTAACTTTTTATTTTAGCTTGGTAAATTTTTTTCTTTGTTTTTTAAAATGATTCTGTTTTCCAGAAAGCTTCAAATATACTTTAGTTTCCTAATTATTTTACAATTATCTTCTTATTTTCCTGCATCCCCCTTTTTTCTTTTTCTTATACTTTTTAACCCTGAAATTTGTTGAGATAAAAACTGAATCCAGAATAAGTAGAATTCATGATTTTCATTTGATTTTTGATTCAGGTGGTCATAATTATTGCCGAAACCCTACGGATCCCAATTATCAGGTAAACGTTTAAGTTTAAGTTCATCAACAAGAAATAAACCAAAACAATTCTTTTAGGGTTTTTAGATTTTTTAAAAGTTTTAGTACAGTGGTCGGGGTTTTTATCAATACAATGAAGACGAATTTTCTATTTAGTTTTTTTCTATCAAACCTTTCCCATGTTCACGTGTATCCAATCCATGCTGTTTAAAAGCTAATAGTAGACATGAAAAATTGAAATCGGAAGTCGTCTTTATTATATTGGCATATATGACGACGACGTAGTATGTTTCAACATGAATTCAGGTTCGTTTTATCTTTTTTAAGGGTTCACACTATAGCTTTTGAAAATACTAAATAATGTATTTCAAAAACATCTTTGATGTTGTAAATATTAGAATCTGATGCCACAATCAGTGCTTAGGATCCATTTAATTTTGATGCGGATCCTGGATCCTGGATCCGCACTGGAAAAAAATGGATCCAGATCCAGGTCATGAACATTTCTTTAAAATTTACAGAATTCTTTTAACAAAGCAGAATTTTTAAAATTGTTGTCTTATTTGTTTCGCTTATTTTTATGCAAACTTTAAAAACCATTCAGAAATCAGGAAATTTTTATAATCTCTCTTTTTTCAATAGTTCAAATTTTGGTTTTGAGAGTAAATTTTTTTTAGCAGTTTTTGGTTGATATATTGCCCCTTAGATCCGGATCCGTGGATCACTTTTATACATTTTGAAATGTTGGATTTTCCTATTTTTCTGAGGTTATGAAGCAAAAATCGATCCAGCTTTAATATTTTACAATAAAAATGACTCTGAAATACATTTTTTGCACTTTTTAGATTTGGACTCAGGCAACATTTTTATAGAAAAATTTATTTTGATTAATTTTTTTTTAACTACTTTCTGATTAAAAACCATCCCTGGGGGAGTGCATTTCAGGTTCCACAAATATTGGACCAAATGGACGGTTCCGAATTTTTTATTGGCAACAAAAAAAAATGAAAAAAAATATTATGTTTTTCTAGGAGAAGGAACCATGGTGCTTTACTAACGATGATATGGTTCGGCGTGAAGTGTGTTCTGTACCACGCTGTACAGAGTTCAATATGTGGCTGTACATAGCTGTACCTACAGTATCCGCAGTGGCTATCATAGGAAAGTGCTTGTACGATCTGTGCCTGTTCATCTTATTTGACCTAAAATTATAATTTTTGTGTTTTGAATCTCAGAATCAAGCATTCATCTCCATCTTATACAGACCTATGAATTATTTCAATTCTTTGATATTCCGAAGTATAAATACCCTGCAGGGATAACTTAGACATATCTCAATATTTTTTATATCACTTACATTTTGTTTATTATTTTGAAATGCTTTTGGTAACTGTAATTTTACATATTACGAAAAATTGGGGTTTCTATGTTAAAGCTTTATCTGAAAAACAATGGCGCAGATATTGTCGTTTTTCTACACGATAATAAATCACGTGTCATTTTCTGACACTTCTGCCTGTCACTTGTTAAATAGGTTTAAGGGTTTTTATATGAATACTTGAATCAAATAATTTATGAAAGGTTAAAAGTGTGTTCCTTTAAACAAGATTGTATTGTACTCCAGGTTTATCTATTGGTTTATGTTGTATGAGACGGAAAACACCTCCGGCTAAACCTCTAATTGTTCCATCATCAGGAACACTCAGAGGATTCCAGAACCAACATGTTAATGGGAATCAGGTAAAGGATTAGGTTCTAGAACCAACATGCTAATGGGAATCAGGTATAGGACAAGGTTCCAGAAACAACAGGCTAATGGGAATCAGGTATAGGAATAGAGTTCAGAACCAACATGTTAATGGGAATCAGGTATAGGAATAGAGTTCAGAACCAACATGTTAATGGAAATCAGGTATAGGAATAGGTTTTAGAATCAATATACTAATGGGAATCAGGTATAGGAATAGATTCTAGAGCCCACATGGTAATGGAAATCAGATATAGGAATAGAGTTCAGAACCAAAATGCTAATGGGAATCAGGTATAGGAATAGAGTTCAGAACCAACATGTTAATGGAAATCAGGTATAGGAATAGAGTTCAGAACCAATATGCTAATGGGAATCAGGTATAGGAATAGAGTTCAGAACCAAAATGCTAATGGGAATCAGGTATAGGATTAAAGTTCAGAACCAACATGCTAATGGGAATCAGGTATAGGATTAGGTTCAAGATTCAACATGCTAATGGGAATCAGGTATAGGAAAAGGTTCCAAAATCAATCTGCTAGTGGGAATCAGGCATATCTAATTTTATATCTTTCTATCAACCTGTCTATCTAGCCATCAACATAACTCTCTAGCTATCTGCTTATCAACATATTTAACTCTCCAGCTATCTACCTATCTATCCAGCTATCGTTTTATCTATCCAACTATTTATTATTCTGTCAAGTTATCTAGTAGTAAATGCCCTACTCCATAAAAGTCTTTCAGATCCATATCAATCCAGGTACAACTCAATCAGGAACTCACAGTTCCACGAATACCACTATCAATATCAATCCGGACACGACTTTATCGGTACCAATACTCGATCCCTCTCGTTATGGTGGACAAGGCATAAGAGCTATTCAGTTCACTAATACTTTACTATCAATGTCAATCCGGGCGTGACTTTATCTGTATCGATACTTGTTCCCTATCGTTATGATTGATTGGGCATAAGAGCTATTCCGTTCAATAATACTTTACTATCAATGTCAACCCGGACACGATTTTATCTGTATGAAATCCCAATCTATTTCTATCTTTCAAGAGAGTGATTCAGGCTCGTTCGCTAACCAAGAAGAATTACTCTCACACCGTAATCAAAGAGGAGTATTTTCTAACTTTCGTGTTTTTAGATATCTATGTTACGGGTTAAGTTAATGTACGTATTTACAAGATTTGCGCAGATACATATAAGCGTAGTTAAGCTAATCACAATACAGGTTTGGCATAGTTATTTATAGAAGTAGCTAGGTTAGGTTAATCGCAATTCAAGTTTTGCGAAGATACTTACAAGCGCATTTGAATTTATAGACAATGTAGAACGTAATATATCTAGGTATGTTTAAATATAGGGTTTGCTACGGTATTTGTTACATACATAACTTTAAAGCTCTTTACATAACTTTAAAGCTCTCTACATAACTATAAAGCTATCTACGTAACTATAAAGCTATCTACATAACTATAAAGCTATCTAGATAATATAAAGCTATCTACATATCTATAAAGTTTTCTACCTACATATTGAGCTATCTATCTAACCATCTACCCATCTATCAAGCTTTTTTCTTCTCTATCCATCTCGCTAGCTACCAATTAAGCTATTTATCTATCCATCTATCTATTTATCTATCTATCTATCTATCTATCTATCTATCTATCTATCTATCTATCTATCTATCTATCTATCTATCTATCTATCTATATATCTATCTATCTATCTATCTATCTATATATCTATCTTTCTATCTATATCTATCTATCTATCTATATATCTATCTATCTATCTGCTATGTTTAGTCCACAATGGAGCTGAACCCATTAATCAACACAAACTCTAGACCTAAGAAAAACAGGGCTATGGAGATACCTATTAGCAATATTAGGTAAACTATAAAGATTTTATATTTATAATCATAATTTATATTATAGACATTGGACGATAGTCAGAACCAGGGGTACCCATTCAGCTTGTTTTCACCTCCTCTTATCGATGCCCCCTTTTTTCATCTTTTTTTCTTCTCCAAATAGCAATTACTCGGCGCACTCCCTTTAATTTTTTTCTTTTTATTGATTTTCTAACCCCTCAACCTTGCTTTTTAGTTATTTTGTCCCTTTTCTCCATCTATTAGGCCTTCTTGTTTGTTTTGCATATTCCTAAACTAAATCTTACCTCTCCCTGTAAAAGAAATTTTAAAAATGTTCATCAATTGTTCACCTTCCTCCATAATTTGCTAAGTTGTTTGATACTAAAGAGACTAATTACATTTTTTATTTGACAGTTATATCATAGTAAAATTTATTTCACAGTAAAATATATATGAGTTAAACATTTTTGTTGTGCACACCGAAATACGAAGAAACTTTTTTATTGCAAGAGTTATCAATATGTGGAATAATATTCCATATGAAACCAAAAGTGCTGGAAACCTGAACATTTTCAAACAAGCTCGATAACTGGCTGAATTCCTGAACGGCCAATGAAGTCGGAAAAGAGATGTTTTAAATTATCACACCCGTGATATTTAAATATAAACACACCAATTAAACAAATTAAATTAAAGAAATAAACTGCAAAAGGTCTTTAATATCTAATACAGTAAATGGAAGAAGACATTCAAAGATATTCACCAAGTGTCATGTTTCGTGGGACACCCTCAATGTGGAACTTTTCCCCCACTATAACCGTTATTTCAAGTGACCCTCCATGTAAAGATGGCAATATCCCATTCATAACTGTTTATTTTGAAAATTAATTTCAATTTTGGGTTCTTTACAAAAGGGACTCGCGCATTTTTACTACAGGAAAAAATACAGTAATTATCAAACTTAATCTTGTTTAAACCTAGAAAACAACGTTATTATTCATCAGGTTTAGGTTTCAAGGGTACCGTTGTAAATCGGGCATTGACACCTTTGCATGAAGGGTTACTTGAAATTACTCTTACAACTTAAATCCCCTACCAAGCATCAATGTTTAGAGCTTCATTTCTTTGTACTTTTCAGATTCCTGCAGGAGCTGGGGGAGGGGGCCTTTGGTAAGGTTTACAAAGGCGAGCTGGCCGGATATATTGGCGGTGTATCAACCCTGGTGGCGATTAAGACCCTGAAGCCGGGGGCGGTGCTCAAGACGGTTCAGGACTTTGTCCGAGAGTCTGAACTCATGGCAGATCTTAAACATACAAATATTGTCTGTCTTATTGGAGTTTGTATGCAGGAGGAACCAAAGGTACACTTATTCTTAACAGAGCTTTCATGGTCAATTTTCGATATATTAACAGTAACACTCTGATAGAGTGTAAGATGATTAAGCAAGTATTGTCTAATTATTGTGCTCATATTGTAGGTTTTTTATTGGCAAAAAGGCGCAACAAATTTGTGGCACAACCGTTTTGAAATAGGAGGCGTAACTTTGTATTTGTGTAGAGGGGGGGGGGGGGGAATTCAGGTTCGTTTTATCTTTTTTAAGGGTATTTTTTTAATTTTTTTAATTTTCTTTATTTTATCGTATTTTCTTTATTTTCTATTTTTCTTTGTTTTTTTTATTTTCTTTATTATCTTTATTTTCTTTATATTATCTTATTTTCTTTATTTTCTTTGTTTTCTTTATTTTCTTTATTTTTAAATTTTTTTTCTTTTCTTTTTTTTGTTCTCCCTTTTCTCTTTTTTCTTCTTTATTCTCTTTGTCTTCCTTTTTCTTTTTTCTTCTTTTTTCTCTTTTTTTTTACCCTACTTTTGACCTACTTTTGCTTGGTAAAGTTAGATTTTCGGATCTTCTGCCTTTAATATAATGGTAAAGAAAAAAAACCCATATTCATTAACATTTAACCAAATATATAAAATTTCAACCTAATGCAAATGGTGTAAACCTTTGTGGTTTTCATTATGGATTATTTCATCTGGCAGAATTAATATTTTTAAAAATCATTGGTCTACAAGTACAACATCAGGGTAAGGCATCATCAATATTGCTAAAAAGCAAATAGTTTTACAAGCAGGGTCAACATCAAAATAAACTATCAAATAGTTTTACAAGCAGGGTCAACATCAAAATAAACTATCAAATAGTTTTACAAGCAGGTTAAAAATCAACTTATTAAGTGAAATGGGTCTGTTTGCACTGCACGATTGCTGTGTCTCATGTTTATTGGACTATTTAAAGTCATAATTTGATTATCAGAGTCGTTTTTCTATTCTAGAGTTCTCTGGTTCTCACTGTACGTACTGCGTACATAAAACAATATATTGTACCTAGGATCCCCTGAAAGTGTTGATTGTGTACAGCTCGGCTTTCCTCTAGCAGATCAGCTGATCCAACCGCACACGTGCTATTCCAAACATGGCGACACCTACCGGGGGACGTTCTCAACCACTAGGTACAGTTACTGTATTTCATGTACACACAAGTACATTATCAACCACAAGGTAAAGTTATTGTTGTATTTCATGTATACTTCGTACATTTTCTTATAAAAGGTACAGTTATTGTTGTATTTCATGTACACACTAGCACATTTTCAACTACAAGGTTGCAGTTATTGTTGTATAATGTACACATTAGTACATTTTCATATTAAAGGAACAGTACAGTACTTAATGTACATTTCGTACATTTTCAACCACAAGATTATTGAATTTTAAGTACATTTCCTAAACTCTCAAATACAAGGTACAACGCTGATGATTTTGTCCTTGAATAATAAGAACGTTTGGCTTAATTTTTTGCGATTTTTCGCTTTTTGTTTTAATATGAAAGAACATTTTTTAATCCAATTGAATTGACCAGAGATTTATTAAAAAGTATGGACATGAACCATAGCCAACTTTTAGGTTTATTTACATATATTTAGAACCGGTTTGCACTGCATACCCTGGAGCCACCAGACTGAACTGAAAACAGTAGATCATCTCGAATTAATAGGTAATTGTCACCGAACTGGTAAAAATAATAATCAGCAAAAAAAGATTTAAATTGTTGATATTAACTTTAAATTAGGGTTTGAAGCGAACGAAACGTTTCGCAAAAAAAGGCAAAAATTTTCGTTCGTATTTCGCAAACTTTTTCGCGAAATTACGCGAAAATAAATAAAACAAAAATGCGAAAATTTTCGCGAAACTCAGAGGTGTTGAAGCTGTATTTTGTTTTTTGATGAATTCTCGCAAACATGTATCATTTTTTCATCATTCATCATCATTTCGAATTTTTTCGCGAAAATTGCGCATTTCTAATTTTGTGAAAATTTCGCATTTTTCGCGAGCGAACGAAACGCAAAAAATGCGAAATTTTCGCGAAACGGTTTTTCCTTTTCGCTGCAAACCCTACTTTAAACTGATTAATATAAAGGCTAAAATGATCAACACTATCTTTGCTCTTTGCTCATATTTATATATATTTCCATTTTCAACTTCAATACAGTACAGTACAGTACAGTACAGTACAGTACAGTACAGTACAGTACAGTACAGTACAGTACAGTACAGTACTATACAGCACTGTTAAGTTTACCCCACGATTGGGCTATTATTTTTTTCTCACAAAATGAAATTATCAAATAAAAAAGTATCAAAAATTTCTGATCCTTTTTTCACGTCCACTTTCTTTACAATTCTGTTTTAGTCTGATATGAATGACTCTGATGATAGTCAGGATGGGAAGTTGTTGACTCAAACAGAGATGGCTTATATTGCAATACAGATTGCTGCAGGTATACAGTACAGGGCTCTATTTTATACAATTCGTGGTGGGGGGCTTTGTTGAATCCTGGAAATACTGGTTTTCACGTTTCTAACCCCTCCCCCCCTTGTAAACGATAATCTAGGTAATTCTGAAAAAAAAACTGGAAATAAAAAAAAACTTTGGTAACTTACAAGTCCTTGGGGAAAAGTCCTTGGTTTTTGACTTCTAGGACTCTCGGGTTGGGACTATTTTTTACAGGACTTTTTCAGAGCCAAACAGAGACATTATTCCGAAAACTTTTTTTTAGAAACTCTCTTGGCTGTTATCGTATAGGAAATGATTTGACAAAGAAATTTAAAATTGACAAGATAACCCTTTTTTTACTATTTTTTTAGGAATGGAGTACCTTTCCTCTCACCACTATGTACATAGAGACCTAGCAGCTAGAAATTGTTTAGGAAAATATAATTGTTCACTGTACACCTTACACATGTGTTTATGCTTCAAACATGAGAATTAAAATAAAATCCACTTTTTAATGATTCACATTTTTAAAATTCCTTTTGGTTGTAACAGACTTTTTTCGTTTAATTATATGAAAAGATTAGTTTTATTAATGATAACTATATCATATCCATAAAAGAAATCATTACAATAACAACAACCAATCTTTTCTCTTGTGTTTTTTAGAAATTGGGTTTCATTGTATTTTTATGAATATGCCTATTTTTTGAAGATTTCGGTGCCAAATATTGAGAGATGAAAGTTATAATCAAGTTTTTTTTGATGTAAAAATCAAAGCTACTTTTTAAATTTAAATCAATCAATCTGAAATGAGAAAATCTCAATCTATCTAATGAATATTTATATAAAGGCTAGAGAGACAAATTAACATTAAATGTACAAATTATATTTTTCACTAGTTGGAGAAAATTTTACTGTAAAAATATCAGATTTTGGACTTTCTAGAGATATCTACAGTGCCGATTATTATAGGTGGGGTTTTTTGATAAATTAATTATTATTATTATTATTATTATTATTATAATTATTATTATTACAGAGTGCAAACTAAGTCTCTGCTTCCTGTACGTTGGATGCCTCCTGAGAGTATACTGTATGGGAAGTTTACAACAGAATCTGATGTTTGGGCCTTCGGAGTAGTTCTCTGGGAGATTTATTCATTTGGACTCCAACCATATTATGGATATTCGAATTCAGAGGTTAATTTTAGTTTATTCTGTAATCAAAAGGGGGTTATAAGCATAAATAATTTGTCCTTCCCCCTCGCATTCATACGGAAAGCCAAAGACCCAAAAAAACGTTAGGAAAATATAATCCATTTTCGATTAAAAAATAACAGATATTTATATCAGTAATGCTTATGTATAACATGATATATGCTGTTCTGTGTGATATCTTTAGACAGTAAAACTTTTAATATCAACTATTTAGCTCTGGTTTAAAGGGAGAGACTAACTAAGTGCAGCATTGTAGAGAAAAACTCTAGGATTCATTTGATTCCTAATGATACATTTTTACCGCTTACAATTTTGAATAAGAGTGTAGAGTCGTTTTTAATATTTCTTCAGTTGTTCAGTCAGCAGAAGAAACGTTTTTTTAACAATTCTTTAATAACATAAACAAACATGTAACGAATAAAGTTATTAAAGTTCTTTTTAAAATCTCGCAGGTTTATGCAAATTCTTTCAGATAGGTTCGCTTGTTTTGAAAGTTTTTTATTTTAATTGTGAAGATGACATATTTTTTACATGTTTTGTCCGGTTGTTAAAAAGTTTACACCGTAAAAGTTTCCCATAGGTATGAATGAATCCTGAAGATTTTCTCTACAATACTGCACTTTCAGGCCAACCACTATGTCTAGCCGGTCTTGCCCTTTTAAGATTGTCGTTAGCGGAATATAATTCGTTTACTTCTTGTAATAAATTGGGAAATGTTGTTATAAATAAAGAATTTAAAAAAACATACAATGTTCTTGAATAATTAAAAAGCAATGTATTTTGCTTTGCATTAAAGCATGTTTTTGTTGTAGAACAAAATTTCAAAAAAAGGGATTTTTTCAAAAATATTATTATTTAGGTTATTGAGATGATCCGAAGTCGACAGCTGCTGCCTTGCCCCGAGGATTGTCCCAGCAGGATGTACGCCTTCATGGTCGAGTGCTGGCACGAGGTCCCCAACAGAAGACCAGTTTTCAGGTAAACGTAATTTCAAGTGACCCTCCATGCAATTCCGATTCACTTTATTTCACTTTATTCCTTTATTTGATCAATAATGTAGAAGATATTGTCTTTAATTTAATTGTTTTTATTTCTGATAATTACTTTTTGTTTTTCTGTAGTAGAAATGCGCGAGTATTTTTTGTAGAGAAACCACTGTTAAAAATAATTTTTTTAAAATAGACATGGGTATTTAATTCATACTTAAACAGACAAAACTATTAAGGGTACCGTTGTAAATCGTGCATTGCAATCTTAGCATGGAGGGTCACTTTAAACTTTGCCTACAGTCCCTTTATATGTCTGAGTGATGAGTCCCTTTATTAATATTTTCCTATTAAGTGAGATCCACCAACGTCTGCTGCAGTGGGAGGGTGTAGGAAGTGCTGGATATCAACCATCAACTACCAGTCATAGTGTTGGTAACAATAGTCAGCAATCTTCACATCATAGTAGTACAGGTAAATACATCAGAACAAGAAAGCTGTCCAATAGAAAGACGACATTTTTCAAGCTAGTATAGTGACTCAAGTTATTACTTTAAATAGGCCAATGAACATGAGACATAGCAGTTTTGCAGTGTTAATAACCCCATTTCACTTAATTAGTAATTTAATAAGTGTGTAACAACATCAAATACACTTAATTAATCCTATTTATGTGCTTTTATGGAGCAAAAAATGTACAAGTAAATTTAGAATAGATATTATAAGTGAAATGGGTCCTGGATATACTACACTGTTTTTAATGCCCAGTAGACAATTTAAAGTCGAAGTTTAACAGTTGTCTGCAACCTATCCCACAGTTTTTAGGAGAGGCTAATTTATGAGAATATTTTTGAATAAAACTTTCGATTTTCAAATTTGGGGTTATTTTGGGGCAATCTCCGGTAATTTTGAAAGTAAAAAAGGCAGACCACATTTAAGAATGACAGCTGACAAAGGAAATTTTGTGATTTTTGTTTGAAGAAGCTTAATCGTGAAAGAAGGTTGCCAAATAAATGCTGAAAATTATTTCAAAGATCAAAGAAAATCTTGAGGTCGTCTCTCAACTGTCATGTTTTTGTAGGAAACCCTGTTTATTCTTAGTATTTTTAGGTCCAAGTAACAACACAGGCTCAACCAATCTAAGCGCACAGCAGCAACAGATGTACAATCCTTATCTTCCTAGATTCCAGGGCCCACACCAGTATGCAACCCAGGCCCCACCCCAGTACCAACATTTTACCCCTGGGCACACCCCTGTACGGTATCAGTACGCTCCTAGTCCTTCCAGGGGCCCCTACACTCCTACAATGGCTCAAATATCGTCAGGGGCACCTCAGAACATTATTGTGGGGGCTTATGGGAACCAGGGAGGGCAGATGTTTCATCCCCAGGGGTCTGGTCCTCCCTCGCACTGTGGAACCCCTAGTGTAGCTTCTCTTCAAATGGTTTAAACTATGAAAACTTTGTGTTAAGAAAACAAATTGATTAAAACCGAAATTATCCCTAAATTACAAAATAAGAAAATCCTAAATACATCAAATTTGAAATCATTTCAACAAAATAAGAAAAACATGGGCATTATCAAAACATATTGTTTTATCTTCTTCTCTTTTAACATCCTAGAAAACAATTTTATTGTTTATTTTCTATCATCGTCTAAACAACATATCTAGTAAATTTAAATGAAAAACTTATATTCTCATTGCAGGCACAGTCGAAGATAAATCTAGCTTTAAATTGTAGAATCTTGTGATTTTGAACTCTAATTAGTAAACGTAATGTTTAATATAAAGTATAATGTAAAGTACCGAATCCAATTTGTACAAGAAAGCCTAAAATCAAATAATACAGTTGAGAATATTAAACCAATTTTGAATTTTACTTTTCCGTAAATAAAAACACATAACTAAATCTCTGTCAAAGACTTTTATGCATTTTTTATATTCAGTCCGTATGTTGAAATGTACATGTTTATTGTACATATATTAAATAATTGTAGTTTTACGTTTTTTATGTACCGTTTACAGTTTACACCGGTGTACATGTTGTACCATGTTATATTGATAATACTGTACTGTAATTGAACATTTGACCCACAAACATCTTAGATCAATTTTAATCTGTAAAAGTTAATATAAGTAATTTTGTTAAGAAAATTTTAATGTTTTAAAATGGTTTTGTAATTTACCAAAAAAACTGTGTTAAGAAAAAGAATTCAAATTCAGAAATTTCTGAATATGACAATATTATGTTTATTGTGAAATTTGTACTCACTCGGTTTTTGATATTATTTTAACCGTATATATACATCTTCAATTTTACAATCCATATTTGTGAGATTAAACGGAATTTAAAGGGACTGTTTAAGGAAAAATGAAAGAGGGTATAGGCTGAAACCTGAGAATCTCAGGAGTCAAACGATACCTATAAAACATCTCTTTGATGTTCCTGTTTCGAGAAATTGACATAAAACTGTGTCAATTATTATACCAAAACGTATATATGTAAGATATACGCCCGTATCACGTTACCAGAACTCCCTCCAATGGCAGTGCAGTATACTGGTCACGTGATACAGGCGGAGACACATGAAAATGATACTGCACTGCCATTGGTTGGAGTTCTGGTGACGCATAAATAATGTTATCAATTATATCTATTAAAAATGAAAAATTATTCATTCAAATAATAATAGGAGCAAACTTAAGTTTCTCATGCTTCTCTTGGATATCGTTGTTTTCAGATTGGTGGCGTATTTGTTGAATATGATCTGTTTAATACTACGAATCTAATACAAAATCTTACATATATACGTTTTGGTATAATTTTGACACAGTTTTATATCAATTTCTTAAGACAGGAACATCAGATAGATGTCTTCTATGTCTCAATCAACTCCTGAGATTCTCAGGTTTCAGTCTACACCACCTTTCGTTTTTCCTTTACAGTCCCTTTAAGTTCAGTTGTTGAGTTTTTCTTCAAAAATTAAGTTCTATATTTTTTTTAAGTTTTGTTTTTTAGCTCCAAATTCCGGATTCTAAAATACATTATAGATTCTGGATTCTGGGATTTCAAAGTTTGGAGTCTGGATTTAAGATGATATTCTGTACTCTTAATTATTTTTCAATTCCATACTCCAAAAGTTTAAATTCCAGATTTAAAAACAAATGAAACTGATACTGGAACTTTAAGCTTACAATGCAAAGATCTGACAATACCAAATATATGACATATTGATTAGATTTTAGATTTTATTGCAGCAGAGAAATTTAGATTGAGAAGGTAAGTTGTAATTAATTTATAAACATGTTTGTTTCTTAATGTTAACCTTTGTCTGATTAAAACTGATGGCCAGCTATCCCTGTTCTTTTTGTCTCAAAAATGATTACTTCTATATTGGTTAATCAGATGTAGGACTATATATATCTATATTGTTTATCAGATGTAGGACTATATATATCTATATTGTTTATCAGATGTAGGACTATATATATCTATATTGTTTATCAGATGTAGGACTATATATATATCTATATTGTTAATCAGATGTAGGACTATATATATATCTATATTGTTTATCAGATGTAGGACTATATATATATCCATATTGTTAATCAGATGCAGGACTATGTATATATCTATATGGTTTATCAGATGTAGGACTATATATATATCTATATTGGTTAATCAGATGTAGGACTATATATATCTTTATTGTTAATCAGATGTAGGACTATATATATCTATATGGTTTATCCGATGTAGTACTATATATATATCTATATTGGTTTATCAGATGTAGGACTATATATATCTATATTGTTAATCAGATGTAGGACTATATATATCTATATGGTTTATCCGATGTAGTACTATATATATATCTATATTGGTTAATCAGATGTAGGACTATATATATCTATATTGGTTAATCAGATGTAGGACTATATATATCTATATTGGTTAATCAGATGTAGGACTATATATATCTATATTGTTTATCAGATATAGGACTATATATATCTATAATGTTTATCAGATGTAGGACTATATATATATCTATATTGTTAATCAGATGTAGGACTATATATATATCTATATGGTTTATCAGATGTAGGACTATATATATATCTATATGGTTTATCAGATGTAGGACTAAAAGGGTGCCGCCAACGTGAATGGGGTATATAATGCTTTAAATAATTACGCTAACAGTCCCTTTAGCTTGATTTAATTTGCAGATTTGCTTAGTTTTTATATAGGGTGTCCCACGAAACATAACAGTTTGTGAATAGTTTTGAATGGGTTCTTCCATATACTCTGTTATAGATATTAAAGACATTTGCAGTAAGAAACATAACAGTTGGTAAATAGTTTTGAATGTCTTCTTCCATATACTATGTTATAGATATTAAAGACTTTTGCAGTTTAATTAATTTAAAATTCGTTTACTCAAATATGTTATACTTTGAAATCAATTTTACTCTAAATGTAAATTTTTTATTATTCTCTTTGCTTTTTAACAACTTAGCGAGTTATGGAAGAAGACATTTTAAACTATTCACCAACTGTCATGTTTGTAGGACACTCTGTATCTCTGTTATAAACAGTATTTGGCTGTCAAGAGGATCGACAAGAACATGAAAATAATTTGCTTCTCTTACATTATGTAAAATCTTATCTTTGACAATGAAACCGATTGTTTTCTTTTACATTATGGTCTTGTTATTTAAAATTTAGCAGGATGTAAAGTAGAAAACTTCTTAAATATTCCCAGCTCTGGTGGTGCACCTTGCACCTTGCACGACCAAACAACTGTGATGGAAATAATTTAGGTTGGTTCGTTCTTAGATTGTATATTTACTATATTTTCATTCAGGGTAAAAATTTGGCATAATTAACCCTATTCCTGCTGGGGGGGGGGTCAATTTGACCCCCCCCCTGTAGTTTTTTTTACATAACTCAAAAAGTATTGGTCTGAGGCTATTGAAATTTTCTGACTTTTCCTACATACCCAAAGCCCTCCCTTTATACTTAAAACCGGGCTTTAATACTAACTGCCTGAGTCCTCAGGCACACTGCCTGAATGACTTCTTTTTCCTGTAACAAACTAAATCTTTGTTTTGACCCACTTTACCTTGTCAGATTTTGATAAAATTTAGCTTTTTGGAAAGCCTATGACATAAGGGAACGGATTACGGATTACGAAACGGATTGCGAAAAAAAATTGCAAATTTTTTGCAAACAAACCGTCAACGGAAATTTGCACATTTTTAGTTTTTCTTGATTAAAAATCAGGTTATTTAAAATTTTGCAAAACTTTTTGCACATTTAAAATGGCATGGTCAAGGGCTTTTAAAAAATGTATAATATATCATTTTTTGGACAATTTTTTTTTGTAAACATTTTTACTATATAACTAGATTTTGCAATAAAAAATTCAATTTTTGCAAATTTGCAATTTTTTTGCAGATTCTAAAAGTAGAGCACAAGAGCTTTCCAATGATGTATCATTTGTCATATTTGGACATTAAACATGGGATTTAGAGGGGGGGCCAAATTGACCCCCCCCCCCCAGCGTATCCTGGTTTTCAAGTACCCCAGCAGGGATAGGGTTAAGAGAAGCTCAATTTTAAAGAACTTTTAATTCTGAACATGTATTTTTCATGAATTCTGTCGAATTTTAACCCTGGCAGAAGAACCCTGAAAAAACGACCCGAAAATGGCGCAAAAAAAAATCTTTGTAACCAACGGGGTTTTTATTTTTCAGAAGTCACAAAATTGTTTATTCTCCGTGACCCATCGACCCTATATTTCCCCTACCAACCTCATACTATTAAGGTTGTTAATCAAATATTTTAACGATTTATACCAACATTTAACCACATTTAAATATTGCCCCCCCATAATTGATACCTATAACTTAATACATATATTACCTGTAATTTATTATAGGTTTGAAATACAGATTATTATATTTTTTACATTTATTACCTGTAATTTATTATATAGGTTTGAAATACAGATTATTATATTTTTTACATTTATTACCTGTAATTTATTATAGGTTTGAAATACAGATTTTGGAAAATTAGTGGAGAGAGAGGATATCGACCAGCTTTCGAGGACTATTGACCCATCACTGGGAATATCAACCTTAGATCAACCTTGAGGCCATTTCAAACTACCCAGATCCGAAGAACCAAGACCCTCAAACGGACACCATCGCATCTCTCCATCAGGAGACCCCATCCATAAAGATACCATCCCTGCGACCCCTCATCAGGAGTCTCAGAAACGTGCACCAGAAAATATCCAGGCCAACGCCAAGGATGCATGGTCTGTAGTACACCAATCACACACATTTGCAACCTGGACAAGGCACTAAACGGCAGCAATGCCAATCCGACCTCTCCAACCTCCATTGACCTCCCTCAACCTCCTGCCAACCACCCCATCCTGATCCTCAACAATGTGTTCCAAAATGCAATTCAAAAAAACAACATCCGTCACCTGACATACTTAACCAACCAATACTCACACCAAATGGGAAACAACAAAAAAATTTACCTACGACATCTCCGACCTCGAAGCCAACTATCTAACTGCCATGAACGCCCTGGATTCTCACACCGCCATGTCCAGTCCACCCCTCTATCCTCCTCCCCACCCAACGAACAAGTCCAACAAACCTCTGCCAGCTTCAGGCCTCCCGGGATCTCAACAGAAAGAAAACTGGAGTGGTCAGTATTACGACTTCTACCCCTGGCTGTCCTCCGTTCTTCCCTTCTAACACCATCACCTGGGTGGAACCACTCCTCTCCTCCTCCATCAACACCATCTTCATCTTCATCCATTCAGGATATCCAAGAACAAATCCTGCGATCACCACCTCCGCTGAAGACTTTACCCACTGCTCGAAGCCAACTGCGGAAGCTCACCAAGGAGAAGGAATCCTTAACATCATGAACAACACCACCGTGGACACCTCCAACAACCGAGTCTTTGTCAAATACCTCTACAAACCCAACCTTCTAGACCTCAAAGAGAATGATTACAGCGCCACCGAGAGAACTCATGCACTACATGTCAGGATGTCCAGCCATGTCTACCCAGTTCAACCGTGTCTCAATTGGTTTAACCACATCTACCCAGTTCAACCATTTCTCTAAGTGGTTGAATCCCGTCTACACAGTTCAACCATGTCTCAAAGTGGTTGAACCATGTCTATCCAGTTCAACCATGTCTCAAAGTGGTTGAATCCCGTCTACACAGTTCAACCATGTCTCACATATTCACTATGGGATGTTTCATTGAAAGTAATTTTCTAGTTAACAAAGTCATAGATAGAACATTTCATAGACAGTTTAAAGCAAAAATATGATTAATATATGAAGTAAAAATTAGAGATATCCTATAAATAACAGGGTGTAATTTATTAAATAAGATTACTTTGAATGAGAAAAATGTTCTTTGTCTATGAAATGGCCTGCCGATGAAATATTCTCTCTATGAAATGTCCTTTCTTTGCAATTTTCTATCCATGAAATGGTTTCTATGAAATGTCTTTTTATGAAATTTTCTATCTATGAAATGTTCCATCAATGAAATATCCCATCTATGAAATGTTCCATCAATGAAATGTCCCCTCTATTAAATGTTCCATCAATGAAATGTCCCATCTATGAAGTGTTCCATCAATGAAATGTCCCATCTATGAAGTGTTCCATCAATGAAATATCCCATCTATGAAATCTTCCTTCAATGAAATGTCCCCTCTATTAAATGTTCCATCAATGAAATGTCCCATCTATGAAGGGTTCCATCAATGAAATGTCCCATCTATGAAGTGTTCCATCAATGAAATGTCCCATCTATGAAGTGTTCCATCAATTAAATGTCCCATCTATTAAATGTTCCATCAATGAAATGTCCCATCTATGAAGCGTTCCATGAATGAAATGTCCCATCTATAAAATGTTCCATCAATGAAATGTCCCATCTATGAAATGTTCTATCTATGAAATCTGGAAACTATGAAATGTCCTGTTTATGAAATTTTTTATCTATTAAACGGTTTTCTATGAAATCTCAGTTCTCAATCTATGAAATGTCTATTTATGAAATGTCCTGTCTATGAGATGTCCTACCTATGAAATGTCCTGTCTATGAGATGTCCTACCTATGAAATGTCCTGTCTATGAGATGTCCTACCATCAATGAAATGTCCCATCTATGAAATGTTCTATCTATGAAATCTGGAAACTATGAAATGTCCTGTTTATGAAATTTTTTATCTATTAAACGGTTTTCTATGAAATCTCAGTTCTCAATCTATGAAATGTCTATTTATGAAATGTCCTGTCTATGAGATGTCCTACCTATGAAATGTCCTGTCTATGAGATGTCCTACCTATGAAATGTCCTGTCTATGAGATGTCCTACCTATGAAATGTCCTATCTGTAAAATATTCTATCTATGAAATGTTCTGTCCATGAAGTTTTTTATCTATAAAATGGTTTTCTATAAAATGTCTTGATGGCTGGATCACAATATTCAACTAATAGGAAATACAGTTAGTTTAGAATGGATTAATAAACTATGGATTTCAAATCAGGGATGCAGTTGGTTTAAACAGATGAAATGTACTCCGGAGAAAAGGCTCAACAGAAAGGATTTCAAAATAATCCCTCCTTAAGGAAATGCCAAAGTCTAAATGAACACGTCCTAGGGACCAAGGTTAGGGTTAAGAAGGAGAGTAGTCACTTCTATTCTTTCAGTGATAAGGATTAATCCTTAAAAAAACTTATACTCGCCGAAAAAATAAGTCTAAGACCTCAAAGGGGGAAAACTCAGGGTTTGCGATAAAGTAAAATAAAGATCAACATGGGTAAAAAGTAAAGGAGACGCTCAATTGAAACATCTAAAGGCGAACTTTTAGTACTCAAATTCAATCTTTAGAAAATTTACACTTATTCTTCACGCTGAAAATTTACGGTTTGCCAATAAAATTATACGAGTCTAGATAAATATAAGACAATAGGCCGCGGCTCAAATATGGTTGGTTCCACTTAAAATTGTATTCAATGTTTCAGGATTTAAGCCGACGCTCAATTGAAACCGGTTTTTGACGGATTTGATACGCGGCTCAAATTCATTAAATTCGGACTCTGGATTAGGATTAGGGTATAGTAAGGGACAGGGATTTGATCTATAACTTTCAATCGATACTTGTTCAAGCTCAATCAATGGATACAAATGACAGGCTTCACAATAGATTATTTCTGTTCTATATCAGTTCAATGGTTTTCTATTTAAAATCAACTAAATTAAATGGTTTATAAAGTTCTGCTTTTTATTATTCAATTTCTTATTTTCTACTTCTACTGGCTAACTCTAATCTATCGAATAGTTAATTTTCAAGTGTCAAAAATATTTTCTAAAAAAGGGAAATCTAAAGTTTAACTTTTCTAGAGTAAATATATAACTATGATAATGTTGGGATATATTCTAGAGTAAATATATAACTATGACAATGTTGGGATATATTCTAGAGTAAATTTATAACTATGACAATGTTGGGATATATTCTAGAGTAAATATGTAACTATGATAATGTTGGGATATATTCTAGAGTAAATATATAACTATGATAATGTTGGGATATATTCTAGAGTAAATATATAACTATGATAATGTTGGGATATATTCTAGAGTAAATATATAACTATGATAATGTTGGGATATATTCTAGAGTAAATATATAACTATGATAATGTTGGGATATATTCTAGAGTAAATATATAACTATGATAATGTTGGGATATATTCTAGAGTAAATATTTAACTATGACAATGTTGGGATATATTGGAAACCTTGTTTGTTAGATAAAACTTACTGTCTTAGTTCTAAACACTCTTTAAATAAAACAGCAACAATTTCTTTCGGATATTTATTTCCTTAATTCACGATTGGCTTAACTCTTATGGGTCTTACTCAAATTCTAAAATGCTTAGGTTTCATTCTATATACCCTTTCATTTTTCCTTTACAGTCCTTTTAAATAATGTTTTTGAAATTTTAAAAATCTTTAAAAAAATCTTTTTGCTTTTTTATTATTATGATTAAAATATTAACATTCTCTTTATTCATTACATTTTGAGTGTTCTTAACTTTGTTTTTAAATAATTTTTTATCAATTATGAATGTGCCTGTCTCGGCCCTTGTGGTGCCTCTGCATTAAGATTGCTTCACGTACGAGGGTGCTAGAGCGTCGGGAAACCTGCCGATCGCGGGGTGCAATTTCAACTACCTTTTTGACAGTTTACTATTTTCAATTTTATAAATTGGATACAGTTGATACAGAAAAATTCTGATTTGATTCTTCTTTTTGTCATCGTATCTATCTTCTTCCTTTTTTCTTTTCTTTCTGTTGGCTGTCCCTGATTCTGAATTTTGAGAAAAATGAAAATTTGTTGAAACCAGTATTTTTTGGGACACTCTGCTCATTGTATTTGTTTGAGTTTATTTTGCAGCTAGCTGACTCTTCAGTTTTCAGTTTTCTTTGTTATTCCAGTTATCGGAATGCTGATTCATTGCAGCTGATCAAACTGTTTTTGAATCAGATGGGAAAGGTGCAAGGTGCCCAAGGTGGGTATAGGCTTCGTTTTTTTCCTGAAGGACAACTTTTTTCATGAAAAATATCATTAGTTCTTATTCTTGTTTGTTTGTTCAAAAAACCAGGCCCGTCTCTAGGTACAAATAGTCTAACCCAACGAATTAAAACAATTGAAACAATTTATTTTAGGCTACTGAGTGAACTTATAGATAACAAGACATAAAAAAAGCAAAAACATTTTTAAAAAAAAGAAAAACAGCTGAATATTTGCTGATTTTCGAAACAACTGATTTATTAGCTACTCTAGCATGACACGGACAGAAAAAAAGTAGTGTCAGTTTTGTACAGTTATTTTAATTGAGATTTAATTGGTTTTAGTTTTGTTTTTCTAAATTTCACAAATTCCTTAAATTGTGAAGAATTATTGCAGTTTTGTATAAAGATAGACACATTTTACATTGTTTCACATGGTTTTTGTGTACGAATCATGTACAATATCAGCGGCAATTAACAAAAACAATTAGTTTTTGTGAAATCCTTGAATTTGAGCTTTTAATGCATGCTTTAGAAAACATGAAAGAACAAATTTTCAAAAAGTTGAAAAAAATTAAAATAGTCTATATACTAGAGATGTGAACGTTTTGATTTTTCTAGATTTTAGCTTTCGTTACGATAGTGTTCATCAAAAGTATTAACGTTTGAAACGTTACGTTGCAAATTATGAAATTTTATGGCATAGAGTAACGTTATGTTATGAATGTTCTGCACTTGAATACCTTATAAAACGTTAAGTTTTAGTAAATGTTATTGAAAAAACAGTAAGCTCCGTTACGCTTTTGCATTTGATGTTTTAAAAAACTTTCCCAACGTTGCGTTAAAGCTTATGTAATATAACCACAATTTTTTAACGTTCCACTTTTATGCAAGGTAAATATTTTCAGAAACCTTACGTTACACTTTCACTTGGTTTAAGATATAAAAGATGACAAACGTTTTGCTTTAATAAAACGTCATTGGGGCATAGTTCTGTACGTTACAATGCATTTCAGTGCAAAGAATATTTTTTGTTAACGTTACGTTTTATCTTAACTTTTCCAATATAAACTCTTTTAATTAAGTTTAGAAATTTTACTAAAATGCACCTTTTCTTACGTTACGATTTATCGAAACGTTATTGTGAAAACTTTTTTGTTACACTTTTTTACAACTGAAAATCAAAACTGTTTATTCCTTTCGTTTCTAAGAAAGATTTGAAAAAATGTTCTAAACGTTGCGTTGTATTAGAATGTTCAAGCCTTAATGTTTCTAACGTTACACTTTATTAAAATAATATTGTTTCTAAATGAAAGCATTGACAGATTTTTTCCGTGATAATTACATATTTTTACTCACCCTGTATGTTGCTGTTGTATTGTTAACCTTTATAGAGAATGTGCTGAAGAATATGCATTATGCAATATAAAGATGTTATAATATTATTATGTTTAACGATTTTTCAAATTTGTAACTTTTAACTTTTAACTCAAAGTGTGTCTTTAAGGGACTAGAGACGTAATTTCAAGTGACCTTCCATTTATGGAGTGGCATGTCCATTGTCCAATAGGGGTGATCAATATTGGAATAGAGCCAACCGCCCACCAGAAGTCGCTGCGTTTTCACTGTAAGGCCACAAAAAAAAATATTTTTTATTTTCATATTATACATCATTTTCTTGGAAATTTATTGCTAAAATCAAATCTGAAAAGCATTTAAAAAATTGAAAATTGAGAGAGTCAGAGCTAAAAAACTCATCAAAAACATTAAAAAGTTTAAAATCCGAAATTTAGTACAGTTATTTGGTCATAACTTCTTTAGATTTTAATATAATTAAAAATGGTTTTCGAATCTGAATTCCGCATGACATTTCCAAGAAAATAATGAATCATATTTATCTTTTGCAAGATACAAGACAGGAAAACACTCCTAATTTTCAAATCATCAATCAGGTAAAGGTATACACGTTATCATTTGGAATCGAGCATGGCCCTCTTTAAATGAAGGATCACTTAAAATTATCATCGTGTATTTGACGAGCTTAAAAAATAGACATGTTTTGGACACTTCATAAAATGAGTTAAAATTCGGCAAGGCAAACCACTTTTGCATGTGGAACAGTAATTCTAAATTATTTTGGATTAGTTTAGGGTTATTTTTTTCTTTTTTACGCAATGCAGACTGACCCTTGTCTTCTCTCTAAAAGAATTCATAGTTTAAAATATCTAAGGTCTACAACATTGGGTAGCAAAGATATAGAGATTAAAATATAACTTTGTGAACAACTTGCAATTCATTTAGACATTCTTATCTAACAGAAGGCATAGCTTGAAATATCAAAAGTCTACAAAACCAGCTTGCAAAGATTATAATTTGTGGCGAATTTTTAGTTCTTTTTGTGTTTTTTTTTATGTTACTTACAAAGTGAGTAAAAAAGCGGCATTAAATTTAGTTTACAAACCACAATGAAAATGTTTTCAGAGTTCATGTTTGGGGTTAAAAATATCAAATATAGTAACACAACTGCTAAATTTTTTTTAACACAAACAACGCGAAATAAAATTATTTAACATTCTTTTCTTTTTAAAAAAAATCGATTAAAATCAGTTTTTTTCTATTCTAATATGTTTCATAAAAATCAATTGATGAATAAAACATAACACGCATTTTCCATTTGATAAAATATTGTTGCGTTTTAGTAAGTATCTACATTTCTAAATTTTTCAACCTAAAACATGAACATAAACATAAACATGAACATGAAACACAACAATTGTGTTTGTTCAGAGACCCGTTCCACTTAATAAGTTGATTTATTTTCAATTAGTAAATCATTTGCTTTATAACAGAAAATGCATATGTAAAATTTCTTAATGTCGTATTCCTTTTTCAGAGTTTTAGTGGGTTTCATCAAACAATGGCAAATCAAAACCTTTAATGTCCAAGAAACATTTATAAGATTTGAATTTTCACTAAAAGCATGTTACAAAAAACTCGTTTACACATTAGAAAGGAACTAAGTTTTTTTCAAATTCACTAATCCCTATATCATTCTAACCCGATGGATTAAACCTTGTAAGTTTCAATATTAATGGTCTACGACATCGGGTTGCAAAGATATATTAAATGAAAATTAGAGTTTTTGGCATAAACTCATTTTCTTTAAACTTGAAATGAAAAAAAACATTACTAGATATGAACATTATTATAACTTAAGTCTAGTTCTTACAAATTTCTAATTATAAATTTATCGTTAATAATAACATTTAGCAAATTTGGAACATTTTTTTGCCTCGAAATCTCAGGGGGGGCGAATGTCCCCCCTTGTATCCGCCCCTGGGGGGGGCAAGATGGAAATTATTCGCGCGAAGGGCGAACATTTCCCCTCCCCCTTACAGCTAAGGGGGGGGGGGGCGGAAGAAAATATGTAGTATACTCAAACAATAAAAACTAACCTTACCAACCAGATATTCGGTATGACCCCAGCTGATATGAAATAAAAAAAGAAATCAATCAAACAATTATTTTTAGTTACAGGAAAATGCCTTAACAAGAAGGGGTGGGGTGGAGAGGGGTGTGTTCTATGCTATCCCATATGAATGCCTCATAATTTACAGTTGCAATAACCTAAATTTACGTTTACATAACGAATGCAGAATGACATATTGGTTGTATAAGCTGTTGCTTCATCTGCTATAGTAGAATTTTTCAGATTTAACCTCTTTCAGAATTAGGGTTTCCAGTCGCAAAACTTTTGCTCAATTTTTGCGGAACGAAACGCAAAATTTTTCTTTCTTTGCTCCATCGATTTTGCGCGAAAAACAACAATTTGCGCATCTATTCGCAAGTTTAGGTTTATCAGGAGGTCCGGAGCTCATGATAACCCTGTATGTTAAAAAAAAATGTATGTTTTTTGGCTAGACAAAACCCAACGTTTTATAATGAGGTTAGGGTTGTCACAGAATGTATAAGAACTATATGCATCGATAATGCAAGGATTTAAACAAATCACCAAACCTCTTAGGTCAACCTTCTTCTTTCTAAGTTGATGTAATGTAATGTAGCAATTATTAGAAACATAGTAAAGATTCAGAAAACAAGATATATGACACAAAATGACTAAAATGAAAATTTCCTTAGTCTTCTTTAAATAAATTAAAATTAATAAATTGGACC
>NW_019397177.1:0-8409 GCF_000591075.1 Eurytemora carolleeae
ACTAGAATTTATAGAATCTATTTGATTCTGAGCAGAAAAATGAACAAAAACAAATAGCATTTATGATGTAAATCATGCGTAAATGTTAATGAATCAATTGTTTAGTTACACTACATTTTCTATGCTCTATAGAAAAAAAATACAACCGCTTTCTAACATATTCATGCTCTATGGAGTATGGAATCTATGAGACTGGTAAAACTAAAACAACTGTTTTTGTCACCTAAAATTGAAATCTTATTGTTTTCAATCAAAACTCCTTTAATTGAAGAGCTAGAGAGAAGAAGACAACATTATTTAGATTTATATTATTGTGAATAATAAGTTTGCCTTTCTCATCATTTTGCGTAATATCAACACTAGAGGAGCTACGAGGTCACAAAGTTGTACCAGTGATGCCGCATAAATTTATATTTTACGCTAATAAATTGTTTGATTGGTTTTTTTTTGTAAAAATGATTTAAAATCAGATAAAATAGTGCCGATTTACTTAGTAATGTTTATCTAACTAACAGAACACAGAGCGTATTTAAAATACATCTCTCTCAAAATCAAGGGAATTGAAATGTAGAGAAAGCTAGAAGAAACACGTGTATCCAGAAAGAAACACGTGTCTCCAGAAAGTTGAAAGAAACACGTGCATCCGGAAAGTTGAAAGAAACACGTGTATCCAGAAAATTGAAAGAAACACGTGTATCCAGAAAGAAACACGTCTATCAAGAAAGTTGAAAGAAACGCGTGTATCCAGAAAGAAACACGTGTATCCAGAAAAAAACACGTGTATCCAGAAAGAAAGTAAGAAAATGTAATTTAAAACGACTCTTCATGTAATGACGACATTGCGTGATTCTCAACTGTACCTTTGAAACCTTTATCTGATCAATAATGGGTAAGATATTGTCGTTTTTCTAGGTTTAACAGTTCCTATTTGTTTTCCTGCAGTAGAAATGCGCAAGTCACTTTTGTAGCGAACCCACAATTAATATTAATCAGTTTACAAAATTATAAACATTGATATCTAATTCACCCTTGATTATATATAGGTTCCAAGGGTACCATTGTAAATCTGGCATTGTCCTCTTTACATGGAAATATAGTTGTAATTATGCTTACAATCCCTTAAAATATAAAATACATTTCTTTAAACAGGAACATTTTTTATTTTTCAAAATAGAATAGAATCCAATAAAACACAATTATGTAGACAGAAATAGCATTTTCATATGAATAGTTATTTTTTAAAATTAAGTTTCGTCAGTTTTTATTTTTCAATATTGCTCATTTTGGTCGGGAAAATGTCTGGGCTTACTCTTAGGTAAAAGGAGTTCTTTAATAGAATTTCTAAACGTATTTCGGAATGATATTTGAACTTACCAAGTATTATAATTTAAACATACATTTATATTTTAAAAATCATCTACTTAGAAAATGTTGAAGGCACATTTTTAAAGATAACATTTAAAAATTCTACACAAATTCTAAAAAGTGCTAGAGTGACAATTTTTAGTGTATTTGTATATATTTTAAGTTGATATTTCCAGCTATGAAGTCTGCTAGATCTTAACGTCGAAATTGGCAGTATCAACGGTTTACATTATCGGGTTGCAAAATTAAATATTGGAGGCTAAGGAAGCTAGTAATCAGTTCCTTTAGGGCAAGTTGGATTTTTCGAAACTACAGATTAAATATATGTTTTCTTTTAATTGTAAACATCAAAATTGTTAAACTCATAAGGATAAATAAACACTAAAGTGGCTCAATTTAAAAACTTTGAAATCTATTTTTAGGTTCTTCAAGATGCCAAAGCTTTTATGGATATTTCTGCTAGTGCAGTATATTCCTCACATTTCAACTGAAGTTCCGTATCTTACATACAGGTTAGTTCTGAAATAATCAAACGTGATTGCGATTTCAAAAAATGTATCTGAAAAATATTAAAGATGTTTCTGACAGGGTTGTAAAAAAAAACAAAAAACGTCGAAATGTCTAAACTGGTATAGCCCATAATGGTATTAAAACGGCTTAAAATTATTTGTCGGTTTAAAAATAAAATATTTAACGATTTTATTTTCAAAACTTATTAAAATATTGTTTTCTGTTCACCAGCGGCGATATAATGTTGGGAGCACTGTTCCCGATACATAAGCAAGGTGAGGCTAGGGTTTCCAGCGAACGAAAACTTTCGCAAAAAAAAGCGAAATTTCGGTATTTTTTTCTCCTCAAATTTCTCAAACTTTTTCGCATTTTTTTTCGCGAAAATGAATTTTGAAAAAATTTGCAAAAAAAATCGTTTTCTCCATTTCGCTGAAAACCCTAGGTGAGGCTGGAGAACTCTGTGGACAGATTCAGGATGAAGACGGAATACAACCTCTGGAAGCTCTTCTCTTCACCCTGGATGAAATAAATAGGTCAGATTCAGAAAGTGTTATTATCAAACTAAAGTGCACACAAAGTTGAACTCTTATATGTTTTCAATCATAAGTCCTTGAATTGATGAGCTATTGAGAACAATTTTCTTGTGAAAGTCTAAAATGTAACCCAATAAATAGGTTTTCACATACTAGTGCGTAAAATCCAAGCTTGAGGAGCTACAAGGTCATAAGTTGTGGCAGTGATGTGGCATTGTGACATAGATAGTTTGCAGTGGCAATGTCTAATGATAAATTTATAAAGGAATGAAAGTATTCTGCCGAATATAAAGTTGGGAGCCATTGTTCGAGACTCCTGTGATACTCCCAGATATGCTGCAGAGCAATCCCTAGATCTTCTTCAGGTACTCCTAAATACTCCCAGATATGCTGCAGAGCAATCCCTAGATCTTCTTCAGGTACTTCTAAATACTCCCAGATATGCTACAGAGCAATCACTAGATCTTCTTCAGGTACTCCTAAATACTCCCAGATATGCTCCAGAGCAATCCCTAGATCTACTCCAGGTACTCCTAGATACTCCCAGATATGCTGCAGAGCAATCCCTAGATCTTCTCTGGGTATTCCTAGATACTCCCAGATACGCTGCAGAGCAATCCCTAGATCTTCTCCAGGTACTCCTATAACTCCTAGATACTCCTAGATATGCTGAAGAAAAATCCCTTTTTTTCTGGTACTCCTAGATTCTCCTAGATATGCAGCAGAACAATCCCTACATCTTCTCGAGGCACTCATAGATACTCCTAGATATGCAGCAGAATAATCCCTAGATTTTCTCCAGGTACTCCTAGATACTCCTAGATATGCTGCAGAGCAATCCCTACATCTTCTCGAGGCACTCATAGATACTCCTAGATATGCAGCAGAATAATCCCTAGATCTTCTCCAGGTACTCCTAGATACTCCTAGATATGCAGCAGAACTTTATACGGTTGTGACTGCTGTTGTCTCCTAGGTTCACCCCCCGTCCCCCCTGCGTTCCAGTTTGTTCAGTCCTGGTTCTGCTTTTATAATTTTGTTTTAAGTTAAGCTGCTGCTGAGTATGTTAATTAATGTAAAATCTACAGCTAAATCTTAAATGGTTTAAACAATTAACGTGACAATTAACAAGTATATTAAGTAATAAAATTGATAATCAAATTATTCTTATATCAGGGATTTATGTACCGTAGTGTGAAAACCATCCATCCTGACGTATTCTGTAGCAATGAAACTGTCAAGAATATTGTGGGTATTATTGGAGCTCAGACAAGCCAGGTCAATATCTATATGTTATTATATATTATACTAGCTCTAAATGGGACCTCTAAAAAAATGTCAGCTAATATGGTCAAGGCATTTGGCAAACTATGGACATGGCCAAAATTTGTATATTACTAGCTTGGGAACCGAACACTGTCCAGGTTACTAAATAAAAGTTACTCCGCCGTTTACCCGCACTTGAACGATTTTACCGGGAAACTAAATTTTTACTATTCAAGTCGACCTATAACTCAAATTAGAATCGCAAAACCCGAGTTCCTCCATCAAAATTTGAGGCAAATCGGTCCAGGGGTTCCTTAGTTATGATCGGAAAACACACAGACAGACAGACAAACAAACATAGATTACAACTTTATATATTTAGATACCACATACATATAACTAAGCAAAGAGCTTTATTATAATGTTCAGAAATATAATGAAAAAATAATAATATTTTTATCAGAATTGTTTATAATCAGAATAAAATTGAATTTACTGAATCTACGTATTTTGAGTAAAATGTTTGTATTCACTATAGAAACTGAATATTAAGATGTAAAAGAATGCAATGGTTCAAAGTTCGGGAAATAAGTAAATTTTCGTTTTTTATTCAGGTTTCCCTGGAAGTGGCTCGTTTAGGAAGATTGTTTAAGGTAAGTATATAGTATATAGTATATACAGTTGCATTATCACTATTCACTTATCTCCAAGTAAAATGTATAATTTTGTTCGAAATAACTGCAGATACGACTTTGTGATTCTCTAACTTTACGCCAACGGTTGAGAAAACAAAGGAATTGAGTCTTTGATTTTCTAATCCCTATATCATTGCAACCCAATGTCGTATACCTTAGATATTTCAAACTATGAAATCCGTTAGATAAAACAATCTAAGTTTGAAACATCAAAGGTTTACACCATCAGTTGTTGCAAAGATGTAGGAATTAGAAAAATTTAGTTTGTTGTCAGAGACTCAATTCCTTTGTTTGGTTGCATGTAAGAAATTTGTGAGTTTTTTTCTTCTAAAAATCTCCGGAAAGAGGGGCTTTATTTAAAATTACGGAAATTTCCGATTTAGCACACAATTTTCATTATTTTTCCGTGTATTCGATTTTAAGGTTCCTCAAATCAGTTATCTCTCTACAGCTGTCGTTTTGAGCGATCAGGTCAGTTATTGGTTTAATACTTCAAGGGAGTGTTCGCGAAAAATGAAAGGGGGTATAGGTTGATGTCGGATTGAATTAGATGTAAATCGTTAGTAATTTTACTTTTATCTGCTGCGTCTATTAGGAGAAAATGGTTAAAAATGTCTTATACCTAAGATATTAGCGTCCACAAATTCACAGAGTTGCTTTTTCTTACTCAAATCGTAAAAAGATCAATTAAATTTAAAATTAGTCATTCCGATTTTTTAACCTATAAATGTAGAATTAAATTCTATGCATTCCACCCGGACTAACCAGAGTGTGCAGCATTTCGGTTTCTTCTATTTGAAATCAAACGTGTTTTGGTCTATAATTCAACAATCTTTTACCTTATTTGTTTATTCTGTACTTTTTCATTCAAAATGCATATGCCGACAAAAAAGTATTTGAGGAAAAATGCTAAAAAACAATGTTTAATGCCAATGGGTCAAATTGTGATCGACACTGTTCTCTGGAATAAGGACCGAACCGTTTAATCCGCGTGATTCATATATAGGTGATATTTCATAATATTTTGTATTTGTTTTATATCTAAACAATGATTATTTGGCCGCCAGGTGTCTCTGCTCTTGATCTTAAGGGTATAGGAGAGACACCTAGCGGCCAAACAATCGTCGTTTAAAGTACATAGATATATGAAACAAATAAATATATATATCAAATATTTAAATGAATGCATAGAATTTAATTCGACAGTTACAGGTTGTAAATTGTAACATCTGAATGTTTAAATTTAATATTACAGTTTTGACTTAAATTGTCTAATACGACACAAACAAATTGAATGCACTTTTTAGAATGAGTTTCCGTACTTTTTCCGCACAGTTCCTAGTGATATTCATCAAGCCAGAGCTATTTTAGGGGTAATTCTTGGATTTTTTAATGAAAAAGTTTTTATTAGCAATTCAATTTCATACATTTTAGATATATTTAATTAAAAAAATGCCATTTTCGTGAAAGGTTAATACTTATTATTTTGTTCTGTTAGGTTTTAGAAGTATTGGGATATCACTACGCATCAGTTGTACACACCCAAACAGACTACGGTACAACCGGATATGAAGCTCTAGGTAGGGTTGTTTGTGTATAGTTTAAAAAAAAGTAAAAAACGATCGTATGTCTAAAACTTAGAAGGGCAAGCCAATTCAATTAAAACAACCAGAAATGGTCACACTGTAACACTGGCTATAATTTATATATTTATAAATTATATAATTTAAAATGTATACATTTTTATTCTATCTATCTATCCATATGTTTAAGTTAAGTATGCTCTTGCTGGGAAGAAAGTTTGTCTTGCCAAGCCCCTGATAATACAGGTGTTGACACAAATATTTTTTTAATTATAGAATTATACTTTATTTATTCTTTATTGCTATACGTTCAAAACTTTAAGTGGGTAAAACATATTAAAAAGCCAACATTTTTCAATTTAAAATCATGAAATAAAATTTAAACCCCGACTACTATAATTTCTTTTCCCGGGTTCCTTTTGCACTAAAATATAATGTCTTGCATAAATCAAAGAATCAAAAGTCTAAAAAATTCTTTAAAAAAGATAATCCCATCGAGAACTTTATGTTGATGAGTTTTTTCATAAAAAAAAAAAATTTTTGAATATATATTTGTTTCTAGGATGGTAATTATGATGATGTTATAAATAATCTACTTAAAAATCAGATGACCAAGGTAAGTCTAAAATATAAAAAGCATTTAAAATTATCGTTTATCAATATTGAAAAAACAGATAAACACTTTTTTGTTGGTAAATTAATTTTTTTTAAATTCCAAAAAAATATAAAATTTCGAATTTTTTTAAAGTGGTTTCTAAAATTCCGCGGGCAGGGCACTTTAGCTAGTAGTATTATAAATATTTAATATGATTGATGCAGGTTGTGATAGTGTTTGCAGACAGAATCCCCGCTGGTAAACTACTAGAGGCAGCTAAAAATAGGTAAAAATATAGAAAAAAAAACATATTTTGAAAGAAAAAAACTTTTTATTAAATGTAAATCCTTTAATAATCTTATTATAATTACAATTGGCACTTTTTCTCTGAGTTGGTTGCAAGCTAGGAATTACATGTTTGACTCTGCCTATTTAGACTTTCAACATTTTCTACATCGTTTACAGGTTTTAATTAAATAGTAAGCGTAATTTCAAGTGACTTTCCATTCAAAGATGGCAATGTCCGATTCACAACAGGACCTTTGAAACCTTAATCTGATAAAAAATGTTGAAGATAGCTTAATTTTCTAAATCGAAATTTCTTCTTCTTATACGCAACTGCAACTGCAACTTTACAAGCCACCTTTGGAGACAAACCACACAAAAAATAACCGGTTTGAATTTAAACAAAATCATGGAAATCTGATTTATACTTGATCAGATGAAGCTTTCAAGGATATCGTTAGAAATTGGGCAACGCCATCTTTGCATTGAGGGTCACTTATAATTACGCGTACAGTCCCTTTAATATGTACTGTAGGAATGTGACCAGCAAGTTTGTCTGGATAGGATCAGATGCATGGGCATCTAGAGAATCCGTAGTTTATGGAAGGGAGGAGGTCGTTGAAGGAGCAATAGCAGTTCAACCATTAAGGTTTTAAAATGTTTTTTTAATTAATATTTTTGCCGATAACTAGGATTTCCAGCAAATTTTCGCATTTTTTGCATTTCGTCCGCAAAAAAGGAATGCAAAAACTTCGCAAATAATTGCGAAAATTGTCGTGTTTTTCAGGAACTTTTGTATTTTTGTTTCTCGAAAATTTTGTTCGCCAAACAGATTAATGCGAATATTCGGGGGAAAACGAACATTTTAAAAAATTTTCACAAAATTGTCTTATATTTTTTTCACAAAATTACGCATCGTTTGCGCTTTCTTTCGCAAAATTCATTTTGCGAAGAAAGTATAAAAAAAAATTTTAAGTTTGTGAAATACGAAAAAAATATTTTTCGCGAAAGTTTCATTCGCTGCAAACCTACCGATAACCCATTTCTTATTTTTATCTTTGTCTATTGCACTTAATATTAAACATTTATTTCCCACAAAATACAGAATTTGTGTGCTGAAACCCGAACAAGAAATTGGCTTATTAATAGTTTTTCTTTCAGAAGAGCGCTTCCCGGTTTTAGCGAATATTTCAACAGTCTTTCTGATCTTCCAGATAATAACGCTCGTAACCCTTGGTACGCAGAGTATTACAGTACCTACTGTAACTGCTCACTGGCAGAAAATATAAAGGTATAAACTTGAAAGAGTCATAGATTAAGGTAACATATGCAAATTATATATGAACCGATAGTGGAGTAATAAAGTCTATAGAGAAAAATTGTTAGAATTCGTTTGATAACAATGAGACGTTTTTGCGGTGTATAATTTCTAATTAAGAGCGTAAGAAGGGATGATCTACAGAAGGGATGATCTATAGGAAGGATGATCTCCAGAAGGGATGATCTACAGTAGGGATGATCTACAGAAGGGATGATCTACAGAAGGGATGATCTACAGAAGGGATGATCTACAGAAG
>NW_019397177.1:8576-43213 GCF_000591075.1 Eurytemora carolleeae
AAAAAAAAACTACAGGGGGGGTCAACTTGACCCCCCCCCCCCCCAGCAGGAATAGGGTTAATAACCCGGACGAAATTGTAACAAAACGTCTAACTGTTAACTAAATTGTTGTTTAGAAACAGGTTCAGAAAACAAAATTAACTTTTCACATCAAAAATAAGTAATCTTGAAAATTATTTATCGGTTTCTGTACTGTTTGATTGTTCACTAACGTTTTCAGTAGATTCTCGGGAATTTTAATCGAAAAGGCGATATTTGAAGAAATATGCAAAGAATTTAATTTTAAAACTATCGAGAAATAATTGATTGTACCATTGATTTTTTCTCTATGAAATATGTTCCTAAACTGTTAAGTTAACTGTAGAATTATTTATAGAATTTTTGTGCAGGTTATTAGATGATTTAAAAAAACATTTCTTCTACAAACTGGCGAAATACCAACAAATATACGCTCTTACTTAGAAATTATACACCGTAAAACGTCTGTTATTAAATGAATCCTAAAATGTTTTCTTTAGATACTGCATTTTTGAATGATTCAAATATGTTACCTAGCCGGTCTCTCCCTTTAATCCAATAAAGGTTTAAAAGGGCTGTAAGAGTAATTTCAAGTGACCTTTCCTTTAAAGAAGGACATTTCCGATTGACAAGGGAACCCTTAAATCCTTTGACGAATCATCGACGACAGAGATTTCCGTACATATTATATATATCTCTTAAATAGTGTGTAAAAGCCGTAAAATTAGAGTTTTGTGACGTCAACCTGGTTGATGACGTCACATCTAATCCTGGAAAATCTCGAATATTCTAAATCCACAAAATAAATATTTATATTCTACAACTTCTTGAAATTGTAATTTATATTCTTGAAATTAAATCAGATTGCAAACAAAGTGTTTAACAAAGTTTAACGAGTCAAAGGTTGAAGGGGTACCATTGTGAATCATGAATGCCTCTCCTAGGTTACACTTGAAATTACGCTTAGAGTCTCTGTAAACCATCAGAAATTACACTTATAGTCCCTTTAAACCATCAGAAATTACGCTTACAGTCTCTTTAAACCATCAGAAATTACACTTACAGTTCCTTTTAAACCATGCATCTGAAATAATGCTTTTATTTATCTAGGAAATGAAGAAGGCCCAGAATATCTGTCCTTTTAAACAGGTTTGGTTTGGTTTTCATTAAAAAAGACAAAATTTCAATTTACAAATAAATTGTGCATGGTAAAAACATGTAAAATACAATTTTACACCTTATTTTAGAAATCAAAAGATGCTAAAAATGTACAGCAGCAGTATCTTCACTTTCTGAGGTAGTTCACCACACACTAAATAATAAAAGAATTGTGTCACAAACTCTGATTTTTTAAACCCTATATCTTTGCAACCCAATGTCATAGACCTTAGATATTTCAAACGAATTTTGTAAGATCAAATAATCTAAGTTTAAAATATCAAAGGTTTACACAATCAGTGGCCGAATTTAAATGAAATTTAAAGAATTTGAGCGCCGCCGGTTTAAATCTGCCAAAACCCGGTTTAAAATAAGCGCCTTATTTTAAACAAAGACTCAATTCCTTTCACGGAGTATGGAATTATGGGTTTTCAATCATAACTTACCTTAATAAAAATAAACTATTGAGAATGAGAAGAACAAAAAATGGATTGGATTTCTATTAAGTGACCGAATAAATTTCTCATACTTTTGTGTAAAATCAAATTAAAGAATTCAAAACGTCCCAAAATAATATCAGAAATGTCTCAAAAATTTGACCTTATTTTTCTGTATATATTTCAAATCTGAGTTAAACAAACTTCTCCTTAAAGCTTTATACGAGATTAACGGAAAAAAGTAGTATACAAGTATTTCTGGTTTATAGAAAAAGAACTTAAAAGCATATTGTATATAAATCAACGTTTATGCAGTCATTATCGCATATATCAGTACACTGAAGACGACTTTTACTTAAATTTTGATTTATATCAATATTTTAAACAGCAATGGGTACACTTAAACATGGAAACAAAGAAAAGCTATTAATTAAAAAAAAGCTTCTTCTGAATTACTTCTAAACCTTTAATTCTAAAAAAGCTTGTTAACAAATAAACCTTAAATAAAAAAGTCGTCTTCATTGTATCGATGTAATCGCCGACCACAGTAGTTTTCTGGAAACCACTTTTTATCCCAGGGATGCTGTTTACGCCTTTGCTCTGGCACTTGATGATCTTCGTAGAGAATCCTGCAAACATACAGTTGGTGTTTGTGATAAACTCAGGGAGGTTTACCTGTAAACATATATAAAATAAAGATACAGTTGGTGTTTGTGATAAACTCAGGGAGGTTTATATGTAAATATATATAATAAAGATACAGTTGGTGTTTGTGATCAACTCAGGGAGGTTTCACTGTAAATATATATATATATAGTAAACATACAGTTGGTGTTTGTGATAAACTCGGGGAGGTTTACCTGTAAATAAATATAATAAACATACAGTTGGTGTGTGTGATAAACTCAGGGAGGTTTACCTGTAAATCTATATAGTAAAGGTACAGTTGGTGTTTGTGATAAACTCAGGGAGGTCTACCTGTATGAGGGAGGCAGTCCAGAGTTCCTCAAATAGTAATCACCGCCACCCAAATCTGTTTTACGGCAAGCGTGCTCCTTAATTGCTAATCTCCTCCACCTCAAATAGTAATCAGCCCAAAAAAGCATAAAATTAAATCGTTTATTTCTTAGAAATAAGACCATATTGACCTCTTTTAATGGCCCTATGGTGTACAATATTGTTAAAGCTTTCTTTATTGCTCCTTAGTTTCGAAAATAAATCAATAAATATGCCACACTAAGTGCTAGNAATTTGTTTGTATCCAATAAACGTCAAAACAGCCAAATCGATCGGGCTCAACATTTTTGAGGCCCTTCAAATGACCTCAAAAATGAAATTTTTTATAAAATTGAGAAGATCCACGAAAACAAAATTGTAAATCCGTGATTTTTTAATTTTTCTTTCATCGAAAAAAATGGTGAATATCGGACAAAAAATTAAATCATCAACAAACTACATATTTTAATTAAAAACCATATTGAAACATATTTAGGTTGCGAATGTATAAAGATCTGAAGTATTATCTTGCTAAAGTTTCCTTCCCTGACGTCGACAATTTCCCGTTCCGATTCAAGAACGAGACACGGGATGGTCCTGCTAGATACAGTATTATCACTTACTACAGGAACAAACTATTAAACCAAAATATATTACAGTCCTATTCTAAATAACCCGGAGTAATATAAATTGATTGATGGCTTCAAAGTCGTCTTTAACCTTAAAACTAATTTACGGCAATCAACATAGACAATCTGATTAAAGAAATATTTTTTATTAAACAATAACCACAGAATAGCCCTTATCCTGTAATTTCCTAAATGTGGTCTACCATTTTTTTACGTTCATAATTACCGGAGATAAAAAAATATCGTTCAGAATAAGACATTTTCTTAGTTTTTCTTTAATAAAATGAAATTTAAACAAAATTGTTCATATCTCTTGTTATTTTCAATAATATAAAAATCTCAATCCTATTCATAATATTTACTTTTCAATCCAAAACTGAATTTTTAAAAAGTTGAATGATCCTAGGCGACCATCTGGAGAATTTGATTGGGAAAATGTTGGAACATTCCAGGTTAAATTATCAAAGGATCGTTAGAAATTGTTTTGACAAGGCATTATTATGTTTTCAGGGCGGAGAAATAAGAGACCTCAACCTCTCTTTCAGGTTAAATAATGTTTTTTCTTCTAAAAATTGACGTCTAGATGAATTATACTTTTCAATTGTTTGCATTGGTTTCCCTTTCCTAGCTTCTGACGTTAAGTATATTTCAGTGAGAAGAACAAAGAAGCCAGCTATATAAACAGTCACGTGACGTGTAGGAGAAATCTATGTGCTTCAAATGAAATAAAGGTGTGTATATGTGTTCATAGTTACTCCCGCCGTTTCTCCCGCACATGGTCGTGAATAAAAGTCCACCCGCTTAACTTAGGCTCTTAAAATCAAGCTAAAACGTGGTTCTCCCGAGTTCTCAAATCAAAATGTGTTCCTGAGTTATGATCGTGCATCCAAACAAACAAACAAACAGAGATTACTACTTTATATATCTAGATGCTATAACTAGCCTGGGAACCCAGCTTTGTCTGAAAAGTAAACTTAAAGTAAAACTTACTCAACTTAGAATGTTAGAACCAAGCTAAGAACATTGCCGTGTTCTACCGACTTTACCAATACAAATTTCGGTAAATCGGTCCGGGGGGTTTTAGTTATGATATGATATTGATACAGACAAACAGAGATCACAATCTAAATTTACAGGGTTACCCACAAAGGATGAGATTGTAAAGACGACCGAAAACTCTGAAAATGTGACGATCCCAAGGTTAAATTAAATATTTGACCTTGGCTCAACTTATCTAATGGCTTATATAATTATATAGCAAAAAAAAGAAACAGTTTACAGTTGCAGGGAATCATAAATAAAAGGAAACAGACCGTATAAATTCCGTACAATCGTCTCTGAAGTCTTATTCTTTGTGGGTAACCCTGTATATCTGGATAATTTGAAATTCACTGACACTGACTTTTTTACATCCGGCCTGAGAAACACATTTTAACAAAAAAACATACTTTTCTAAAAGCGCTTTAAATACGTATACTTTACGGATTTATCTTATTTTTATAAATGTGATTTTTTAATGAATTTTTGTTAGATACCTGAAGGGCATAATGATGGTTGTTGTTGGAACTGCCAGAAGTGCCATGACTTTGAATATAAATATTCAGAGTTCGGTTGCAAGTCCTGCCCTAAGGTACGTCCGTCATCAAATTAAAATCAAGCTTATTTTTGTTTTGATTAATAACACCCAAAAAGTACTTTACTTTTAGGATAATCTTTGACATTGAAAAAGGTTCTTTAAAAAAGAAACAGTTTACAGTTGCAGGGAATCATAAATATAAGTAAACGGACAGTATAAATTCCGTACAAACCTCATATGACGTCATGCTCGCCTCTAATCAGTGACTTCATTTAATCTTTCTTTGCTAAGGAGACGACATTTCCGAGCATAGGAGCGCATCGAGATCAACCAACCTTATTAAATAAACATGCTAATTTCCGGGACAACTGTTCTATTTTGATGTTCACAATTTGGTAAAATGAAATCACTTTTTCGTGCTGCATCAGTTTGAACAATTTTAGTCCATGTCCGTTACCAGGAATTACTAAAGGGCCTGAACCCTTTCACCTTATCCTGGCCACGTGGATTTAACGGTTCTGTCAATATTTCAGAAAACTGTGACTTTCGATCACAATTTGACCCCTTATAAATAATTTTATAGCCTTTTATAATAAATATTTTTTTGTTGGCATAATTATTTTGAATGAAAAAGTATAAAATAAACAAATCTGTAAGCCTAAAGGCTGTTTAGTTATAGACGAAAACACGTTTGATTCAAAATAAATGAAACCGAATGCTTCTCTCTCTCGTTAGTTCGGGGTGTGGCTACGGGCCTGTACCCTTTCACCTAATCCTGGCTACGGGCCTGTACCCTTTCACCTAATTCTGGCTACGGGCCTGTACCCTTTCACCTAATCCTGGCTACGGGCCTGTACCCTTTTACCTAATCCTGGCTATGGGCCTGTACCCTTTCACCTCATCCTGGCTACGGGCTGTACCCTTTCACCTAATCCTGGCTACGGGCCTGTACCTTTTCACCTAATCCTGGCTACGGGCCTGTACCCTTTCACCTAATCCTGGCTACGGGCCTGTTTCACAGTAAAGTCATTTAAAATTTTCTCTTTTATCATGAAAACTAATAATTCTTAAACTAAAAAAAGAAGAAAAAAAGGAATTAATTTCTAACTACCAATCAACCTCTTAGGAAATGGTTCCCCTAGTTAGAGATGATGGTACAAGTGACTGCAGACTGGCTCCTGAGGTAAGTCATATTGTTTATCCCCCCACCCCCACCTTCCTCCCGGCCCTCCTATACTTTTCTCTGACATCACGCTCATTTTTAAAACTATTACGTACCTTACAACTTCTTGACTTAGAAAAAAGTATTGTAAGTTGTAACCCTAATGTACTAATCTATATCAATGTGTGCATTTTTGGAAATCCCTTGGGCTCTACTTCAATAATCTGGGGGAAACTCTAAATTTCAAATAACCAAATATTTATTGGGAAATCCAGATATTTAGCAAAAAATGTGCAAAACAAAAACTACACAAAGTATTAATAATTTTTGAAAAGACCTTGCCTAGCGAAATTAAAAATGCCCGTATCTTAATTAATACTTATATTAGCGGGGAGTCCTTCTTGTCTTTATATTCTACAGTTTTATGGGTTCCAGAAACGACATTAAAGCAACACTGCAAATTTAATCACTTATTCAACGAAATTGGTCTGTTTACACAGCAAAATTTCTATGTTTCATGGTAATTGGACTATTTAAACTTAAAGTCTTAAAGTCGACTTTCTACTCCAGAGTTTTCTGGTTCTCCCTGTATTAACTTTATTTTTAAGGACTACCTTGATTACACCAATCCCTGGGCCCTTGGTGCTTTGGCTTTTGCTGGAATAGGTCTTGTTATGACTACAATTACAATGGGTAGGTATTTAGATAACTGCCAAAAAAGTTCTCTGAATTTTTTTTTGGAAATGAAGACCTAATTTTTGGTTCTAAAAAAGTCTTGTGGAAAAAAAGCGTTGAAATGAAAAGGTTCTGGAAATAAATTATTAAATATCCTTTGGGGAAAAAAGTTTTAAACTCATTATTTTATTTCCAGTAAAATTTTGTCCTAGCACTGCAGAAAACTGGGATTTTTTCACCAAAGTTTTTATTTCCAGGTTTTTTTTCAGAAACTTTTTTCCTTGTGACTTTTCTACATAGGTGAAACTAGTGAAACTATATAAATACTAAATATTGTGTTTCTTGAAGAAATCACTTAATTTCAATTTTATCTTAATTGGCGCGCTGCACTTGATCAAAAGTATGAAAAATTTCCCGTTATACGTTAAGTTTATCAATTTTTTAAAAAGAAAGTATAATATACAAATAACTTTATGTATAACTTGCTTGGGAACCTAGCTGTGCCTTTTAACAAATTTTCCTTTAGAAAAGTCAACCTATTCAAATAAAAACGTTTAAACCTTCCCAAGAACATTCCCGTGGTTCTACAGAGTTTCCATATAAATTTGAGGCAAATCGGTAAAAGGGTTCCTGAGTCATGATGGGACATACAAAGAAACCAACAGAGATTACTACTTTATATATATATATATATATATATATATATAGATATGGATGTAATAAAACATGGTTATAAAATAATGTGCTCAGTTGGAGTCAACAGTCTTACCTACAAATATTCCTTCAATTTTTCAGATATCGTCTTTTTCTTGAAACTTTATCAGTGAATAGATTATAACACAGGGTGTAACAATTAACATGGGAATGTGGTCTACCTTTCTTGTGTCTTATATGACCACATTTGAAAGACAAGGCGTTTTTAAACTAGAATACTGCAATAATTGTATTACTAAAAAAAAGTATTATGCAGGCATCGAAGACGATTTAAAAGTCGTCACTAAATTCCCATGTTTGTTGGTACACCCTGTACTATATATTTAAGGTGTTCTATGGAAATACTGGAATACTCCTGTAGTAAAAGCGTGTAGTAGAGAGCTGAGCTGTGTTCTCATTATGGGAACTTTTATATCATTCTGCACAACTTTTATTATTGTAACTAAACCAACAGGTTTTACTTGCGGGGTCATGAGATTCCTCATAGGTAAGTTATTTCATAATTTATTAGAAGAAAAAAAAGATTTCAAAAAGGTTTGTTATTACGACTTACGGGTGATGTCAACCAGCCCTAAGCCTTCCCTGGGTGGGCAGGTCATGCGAATTACCACAAAAAAAAATCTTTTTCTAAATTTTTAATTACATTGATTTTTTCAAGGATTCTGTTACACGCTATGCTACGCTGCTGTGGTTACTAAGGAAAATATGATTTAAAATATAAATTTATTCTAAAATCCACTTATCATATACATACCCACTAATGACTATAAAGACGACCTAACAATCCTTAATTTGTCTATTTGACTTAGGACTTTGGTATAGACTTTTATAGTTGTACTAAAGGATTTGACAAAGAATGTAAAAAGTATAAAGTTATGGCAAATACGAATATAGAAAGAAGACATAATAAAATTCGTAAAGTCGTCTCTGAAGTCTCATCCTTTGTGGGTAACCCTGTATCTGTACAAAAATTATAACATATTTTCAGACCAACAGGATTTCACGGATTTTTTCAGCTCAGAATGTTGTACCAAAGGAAAGAGTGGAAATGGCACAGTATAATTATTGGCTCTCATATCAGCTAATTACATTTTGCTATTTTTTCGGTAGCTAATTACATGTTTGATATTCTTTGTATTTTATGGATTGATAATTCACGCTTTGTTTATCCAACAAAACAAAATAATTTGTTTCTCATTCTATTTTTTAAGTTCTGTTTTACGCGCGTAGTGATATAATAAACTAGGCATTCAGGGCAATTCACGCCTATCTTCTAATTCAAATTTAAATTGTGGCTTCATCAGTGAGTTTTTTTTCGTAAAATATAAAACAATAACAATAAAAGGTCGAAGATTTCTTCATATTTTCGTAGATTTTCAAAATTTTACCAAATAAATTTTTTTGGAGACATTTTTCTAAAATTCTGAGCATCCACAAACCTTCCCCTGGAGTCAAGTAAGTTGCCTCAAAAATTTGGCCCAAATGGTTCAGCCGTTTTTATTACATTTATTGTATACAAACAAACAAACAAACTGACAGACAAGCAAAGTATATGTATAGAGGAGGATTTCCATCCGTCCTGTTTAAAGTGTACATCACCAACTGCTTCAGTGGTTATAACATTAGCCCTCACTTCAGTGGAGGTAACTGTAGGGCTGCAGGAAACGTTGCGTTAATAAAACTGTTGTTTTTAAAGTTAACGGAAGAGTCCGTTAACAAACGGTAAAAACTGTTAATGTTTAAATCGTTTACTAACGGATATAGTCGTCAACGGTTAAAAAAACTTAACGGATGTGTTTTCTAAAAAGGCGACAGAAAATGGCTGCAGAAAATAAAGTTTACTTTTATGTATTTTGATGTTTTTACACGTCGACTTCTCATGTTTTCCCTCGCTTATTTGTTTAACCATAGAATTTATGCATTTTGATATTTTTTAAAAATGCCGTCTTTAAATTTGTCCAGCTGTGTTTACATGAAATAATCGTTAATAGCTTGTGTTAGGCAGGCACCATTAACAATATCAAAAATATCTGCCGCTAAAGCCGTCAATAATATTGATATCGTTAACAAATGGTAGCTTAAAAAAACGGACAATACTTTTAACGAAACGAACGTTCCGTTTTAAAAATTTTTAACGGTTTTAACTAAACTAACCTTTAACGAATTGCTAGAAAAAAAGTCAGAACGTGTCCAGTCCTCCATTCTGCCATTTTTTTTAAAGATTTTTTTTAATCTTGTCGATTTTAACAGAATAAATATGCTATAGTTTAAAATTTTTCTAGACATTAATTCAAGTTTTTGAAATGATTTAATTTGTATTTTTTTTCAAAATACGTGTTTTTAAAAGATTGAAGATTAAAAATTTCTCCTGGTTTAACAAGATTTGTGTTAGGTAGTGGTACTTGTTATTTGGTTAGTTATTGAGCCTGCCTCTACTGAGACCATTTCAGAGGGAAAAACCAGGATTCTTGTATGTAAAGGTATAATGTACAATGTATACAATAACTATGTTTATTTAGTCTATAGAACAAAGTAACTGGTCTTAGTTTTGTAAACAATTAACAAAAACACTGTCTATGTAAACCTGAGGTAATTACTTTGTATTTTAAGAACAAAAAATACTGAGATGATGATAGAAATACCCACGTCCAACATACCACAATAGCAACTGTATATTTTTATGAATATTTTAGATATTTTGGTCCAAATTTGTATTTTTTTTCAGGCGTGGACCAGAATTTCATGATTGGATTATTCTTTCCCTTCCTTTTGATAATTTCTGCCACCATGTATGCCTTCAAGACTAGGAAATGCCCAGGAGGCTTCAATGAAACCAGGTTAAACATATTTATGCTCTTATTCCTGCTTTATCATGAAGAATTATTTCATGTTCTCTGTTTTAAAGTAAATTTCAGGAAAGCGATTTTGCCCCTTTCACAAGGACACCTTTAAAACCTTAATCTGCTCGAAAAGTGTTTTATTATGATAGTTTCTCCATTGCTTCTTGTTCTTATGAGCAAAAAATGCGCATGTCACTTTTGCAAATAACCGCAAATGAAAATAAACAGTTTAAAGAATAAAAAACGTGATTATCTAATTCATATTTGATCAGACAAAACTTTAAAGGGTTCCATTTTATATCTGGCATTGCCATCCCACTATACATAGGTGTATCCTAACGTCGCGCCGTTGCTATCTCTATTGGTTCTGTGGGGTAAATAAGCACGTGAGTTAACCCTGATTGGATTAGACGCTACCAGAAACTTAAGGGTGATTTTCGCCATGGAGGGTCATTTGAAATTACGCTTAAATATAATATTTAAACATCTTCAGGTTCATCTTGTTTACCAACTGTATTAACACCATTCACTGGCTTGCCTTCGTCCCCTTGTATCTTGTCAGCGCAGACCACAAGATCAAAGCTGTCATACTAGCCTACTCATTATCACTGTCAGGTAAAACCAAACTTTTGAATTGTGGATATCGAGATCGTTGCTTGATCTTTTCTTTTTTCGATAATTTGCAGATTAATATTACTTTTATTTTGCTACCCAAGAAAGTGTGTCTAAAATTTAACCAATCAGAGTGTCCTGTGCATAAATTGATCAGCCAATCAGAAGCCGGGAAATTTTGTGGCACAATCAATGAGAGAACTCTCATTGGTTGGAACCCGGCAGGGATATCCCGAAGAAAGGATTAACAAGAAAATCAAAAGTTTTCACAATTCATATTTAGATTAAGCGATCATATTAAAGGTATCAAATTTTAAAGTTTTCAGCTCCGATTAGTTCGGTAAGCAGTAGTTAGTCCAATGTTCCGGTGGAATGATTCACAACGCACAAACATTACCAACAAGTTATTCCTCACAAATAAATTTTCTCAAACCAGAAAAGGTAAAGTACCACGATTTTAAAGTAAGAGGTTAATTTTAAACTTTTATTGTGTAAAACAATGAACATTGTGTGCTGTAGCACAGTAATGTCCTGGATAAAGCGAAATGAAAGACGGCTTTATCAGGATTGTTTTATCTGTAACTATAGGGTTACCCTGTACAGAATTGTAACCGTCGTTTACTTAAAATAGTGATTAAAATGTAACTGGTTGCATTGAGTCAATGAATAAGCCATACAGAATTTATATCTAAAAGAGAAGACTTCACTTAGCCCCGGACTTGTGAGTATCTGGTCTTCTTTAAAGTATCATCCTTTGTGGTATGTGAAATTGATTGGTAATAATAATTTTCAGAGATATATCGGTCCTAACCCTGACAAATTACAAAAAGTTTAGCTACATTTTTAGTTGAAAAATTAAACAAAGACACAAGCTCAACGATCATGTACATTTGAGTCTGAGTCTGCACTGCCAGGTACACCAACTTTTGACCTTGCTCTGGACGATCTGGACTCTGTAGGCAGGGCTGGCTGGCCGGTGCAAATAGGTTGACGTGTTCTGACTTTAAGCTGGTCTGGTTAAATTTACAATTCCACTAAAGCGGCGGTTTTGCGTGAAGACGGCTTTTAGTCCGTTTTGTACTGCTTATGATTTAATGTTATGCAATAAATACTGAAAATAAAATTTAATATAACTCTGCATGATTAAAAATTTGTTTTTTAGAACACAAAGGGGGCTGTAATGCATCATCATAAGAGTCAAAGCTATCATCCTCCACCCTCGCCTTCTCAACGTAACTATTTTGACTATAGAAACTCCACCCCAGCACTCTTTTTGAATATGGAAATGGAGAACCTAAATGAAGACGACAGTTTTACAGAAGAATTGCCCAGAGAACGCCACAGCACTTGGAGTCATTCCCAGCATCTCAGATTTAATCGTTCACTTCGGTGTAAAAGGTTTTTTCCGTTTCCAACATTTTTAAACGTTTTTAAATAGTTTAAACCTTTAGGAGAGATTAAATTATTCAGGGTGTCCCACGAAACATGACAGTTGGTGAATAGTTTTGAATGTCTTCTTCCATATACTGTATAGATATATTGGAAGACTTTTTGCAGTTTATTTCGAAAAAAGAATCTTTTACTCAAAGTCAAATATGTTTTATTAGTGTTGTATTTTTTATTATTAAAGATATCTAGCAACTTAAAGAATAATTTTATCAAACAACTTATGTAAGACGACATTTCAAAACTGTTTACCAACTCTCATGTTTTTAAGGACACCTTTATAATTTGTTTTAAAGAAAGCATATTTTCAGAAGTCTGAGTGTTCAGCTACAAAATCGGTCAACACAGACGTGTAGCTGGGCTAGCTTGGAGGAAGAAAACAATGATGAAGGGAAGACTGTAATTGATCGTGAAGCAGATTAAAACAGATTTTTGTCTCTTGCATGTATGTATTTCTAGATGGCCTAGTAAGTCATAAGCGATAACTTAAGAATTACTAGACAGTTCTAATTTTTTGTCACTGTTAGTTAAACTACAAATGTAAGTCATTTCAATGTTTTTAATTTAAGTGCAATTTATTATTATATAAATATAACCATGTATTATGAATTATCAATTATTTCACTCTTCACCGATCTTTTTGTAACATATTGACTATTGAGATCTGTTTTATCAAGAAAACTAAAAACTGTATCTATTCTATGCACTATACAGGCGGTTTTTAGGAATATGGATTGGATACAAAACGCCCCAAAAAAAAGTCCAAAAACAAAACATCCAAAATTACACAAAGTGACAAAACCATAGAGAATAGAATATATACTAGAGGGGAGTTTAGAGAATCTCTCGGTATGATTTTTTTCAGTCCTTTTAAGCCTGAAAGGGAGTTCAACGTCAAATAATGTAAATGTTCACAAATTATATGCAGTAGAGTAAATTAATACAGTATGTTCCCTAGACTTTTCATTTCAATTTCGAATTTTTTAAAGCTGTTAAATAAACTTGAATGAATACTATAAGTAAAAGTATAGAATAAGATTTTGAATCTACCATTGATTTCATATTTCAGCTTAAAGATGAGTGTATTTTATCAGTTTTGAAATAGCCCAGAATCAACAATTTCTTATACCTAGATAGAATGAGATTTTGATCTACAGTTGATTTTATATTTCAGCTTGAAGATGAACAAATTTTATCAGTTTTTAAATATCCCAGAATCAACAATTTCTTATATCTAGAATGAGATTTGGAATCTACCGTTGATTTTATATTTCAGCTTGAAGATGAACGGATTTTATAATTTTGAAATATCATTCTTTGTGGGTAACCCTGTAAATATAACAATAAAATACTAGGTGAGGTAATCACGCTATGTTGCAAAATGTATGAGTTCATTAAACGATGTTAATATTATAAACATTGCATGCAACAACGCCGGATCCAGATATCCTTAACAAAATCTTTCAACTTCTCTTCTAGGAGTAGTACAATTGAGCTGCCTTGTGTTAAAACATTAATGTTTAAATCGTTTACTAACGGATATAGTCGTCAANGCAGGTATCTAAAATTCTTCACTTAACAGTATTAAGAAATAGGCAACACTCAATCAGAAGTGAACTAGTTTTAGTGGCAAACACATGATAGTAAAGTCCTTAATAATTATCAATTTGTCTAGTTGTTCTTATAGCAAATCATGACATTTTTAAATAAGAGATTAATTTAAAACATGAAGGCGAAATTTAGAAGTCAACGAGTCATTTTTATTTTTGACATTCTATAATAAACATAATATTCGTTAAATTTTGAGACAGAAATGATCAGAAATAAAAATTTTAACTTTCCAACCACTTTTCTCCTAGATGATCTGAAAGATTTTTTTTCAAGATTCAGACCTTAAAGATTACCATGTTAATTGTTAATTGTTTGTAAATGGCCGACGAGCTATTAAGTAAATCGAGAAACATTGGAAAAACTATTACTCCTGCAAGTCTAAAATTATACGTTGCAAATTAATAAATAAATTACTGGAAGCATATAGAGGATATAGAGAGGGTATGGACAATTTCTGCAAGAAAAAATATTTTACATGGTGGTCCCAATAAACATGGGAATTAAGTGACAATTTTGATATTGTCTTTGTAAATAAATTTTAGGATATTGTTACATTACAGAACACTAGTTGAAGAAAAACAACCGTCGCTTACAGTTGACAAAATATATACTCTGCAGACACTACTTTATAACCTATGAAATCAAAGGTTTTAGAGCGCTAACTTGTAACAAAGACGAGTTCGAATTTGTCCCTTAATTACCATGTTTATTGGGACACCCTGTTCATGTACGACGATGGTTAATGGTTACATGTCCCGCACCTCCCAAAACAAAGCTTTCGGTGTGTACTGCAGTAATCTGAAGGAAACGGACCGAAGGAAAAGTGGGGTTTAGTGGAGAGTGCGCAGTAAAGGAAGCATTGTCTCATCTAGTATTTGCATCCTGTAAATATATCTGATCTTGATAAACGTTCTCAACAATATAAATGACATCTCGTGATCAGATTTGCATTACAATTTTGATTACTTCCATTTGTTAAGACAAAAAATGTAATCAAATGTAAACCGTTCCGAACGACATTTTACAAATTCTTTCGATGACTTCTAAGTTCTGGGTTGAACTGTTTAAATCTTAAACGCTTTTACGATATCGGGCTTTTCATCTTCATTTATTTTTCTGTTACATTTTGCCATGGAATAAATTTGAGTGCAATGTGTTTGGTATCGGAGAGGTTCTGTGATTGCCAAGATTATTCTAATCCTTGACAATTAAAAAATAATGATTTAATATTTAATTATATATCAAATTTTATTGATCATTTAAATGCGAATACTTAAAACACTGGTAAAATAATGAATATAATAATCATCCTTAAATTTTCCGAATTGGAATTACGAAGATACAATAAATATTACAATTAAATCATCCATCTGTAATACAATACAATAAAATACATTACGTAAGAACAAATCAGTTGTGAAGAATTGCGTCGTAGACCTAAAATCGAATATATATATATTATATATTGTAGAATGTAGATAAAAAATGTTGCAAAAACGTAAAGATAGGTTTTGAAGAAATTATCAAATAAAAACCAGTGCTTAGGATCAATTTCATTTTGATGCGGATCCTGGATCCGCACTGGAAAATAATAAATCCGGATCCAGGTAATGAACATTTCTTTAAGATTTACTGATTTTTAATAGGAGAAGAGCTTTCAAATTAGCTTTTTTTCGTTATCTTTATGCTAAAGCTTGATTAACTATTCAGGATGAGGAAATTTTGATAATCTCTCTTTTTTCTACACTTTAGATTTGGGTTTCGAGAGCAACATATTTTTGTTTGTAAGTTTCAAGATTTTGCCCCTAGGATCCGGATCCGTGTATCCCGGATATGTCTGCGGATCCGGATCTAAGCCAAAATGTTGCAGATCCAAGGATCCGGATCCTATGCACTAAATTAAATCAATTGAGATTGTTATTGTTAAGATCACTTTTCATCTTAAATGGTAACCATTACGTTTAACTATAATCATTTACAGTTAATATTTGTAATAATATTTAAGACTTTGAAATGAAAAGTGAAGAAAACAGATTTCAGAATAAATTAATTAAAAGGACTGTAGCGTAATTTCAAGTGACCTCCTAACTAAAGGGACATTTCACTTACTTGGGTAATTTGAGGGTAAACTTAACAGCCTATTTGCTATTCAATGGTATTAGACTCACTTTTTAAAGACAACTGTGGCCTGAGAGAAAGCCGATTTATCATTCAGAATTCCAACGCAAAGGTATGATACCTTTGTGCTTTGCTAACCAAAATACCCATTTTGTAAATTATATATTTCAATATACTTTTAGATCGTTTATTTAGGTCCTTTATTCGTCGCTACAATCTAATAGTTCATTGTAGATTACTAGATATCTTTATTTTTTTCAAAATTATTTCAAAATTGTCTTTTTTCAAAATATAACTTATTTTAAACATTTGACGGTTTGATACCTTTTCCTATAATTCCCCAGGATGTCATTGAAATATGATAATTTTAGATTTTATTGGGCTGTTAGTGGAAAAACTTTAAATAGTGTGTATGCAATGGTATCATACCTTTACGCTGGAATTTTAAACGATAAATTGGCTTTTTCTTTGGTCATAGATATCGTTGAAAAATAAGACTAAAAACAATGAATAGCTAATAGGCTAATTGGTTTGCCATGAAATTACCCTAATAAGTGAACGGTCCCTTTAAAGAGGGGAATCCCCGATTCCCAACGATACTTTTTAAACCTTTGACTGATCAAGGATGTCAAACATATCCTTAATAATCTAATGAAAAGCTTTTAATTGTTAAACACTTAGTTTAAAAGCCGGGTTTCAGAACTATTCAACACATTTCTACACATAGCCCTCTCTACTCAAAGGTTGAAAGGATCGGTTTTGATTGCCCTCTCTGCATGGAGTCTCAATCAAAATTACGCTTACAGTCCCTTTAAGATTTGCATGCCGTACCTGGAATATACCCTGAGCTATATCTGTAACTCTAGATTTGAAGCTGAGCTGTACTGTAGGATTACCAGGCTGTAGCTTCAGCTCTAGAATACAACTTTGATTAATAAAATAAATTGTCTCGTAATTTAATTTCAAATGAGAAATGTGAAAAACACACGACTAATTTTGAGTATCGAGAATCAAGCAAGTTGTTTCTGTTTCGCCATGACTTCAAGGCTCATAACGTATTCTTCCTTCATCTCAAAAAACAGTCAAATAAACCATAAAATAAATGAACTTTAACCCAATACACATCATAAATATACTGTTCAAGTCATACCTACGAGAGCCCAGATCCCGTTTGAAAGTTTGATTGATTGATAAATCATATCCTGGCCCTCTAGGGTTCGCTTAGCAACAGTAAACGCGTTGTTTTGCGCCATCTTGGTCGAGATTCCTAAAAACAGAAAAAAATATTTTAACGATTAAAGTTTCAAATCAATTATTGTTAAATTAAAAAAATAAAACAATTTTTCTCTTGCTAAAATACTGCTTGTTTAATCAAAAATCAAAGTTAAAGTAATGAATGCTTAAAATAAATTTACTTGTAGTGAAAAGTGATACATACCGTCCGAAGTACACTCCACGTCATTGATAGTGTACTGCAGTTCATTAGCCGCAGGAATATCCTGTTTACAATAATGAGTTTAACTACATAAGATCCTTAATGAAAAAGGAATCGATAAAGTCTCATAAAATTTACAAAAGATCCTCAATGAAAAAAGAAATAAAATCTTTGACACGGCACTCTTTTAAAAAAGGAGTCACATAAAAATTACGTTTACACTCAGTTACAATCCCTATAATTTAGACTCAAAACAGCCACCCATTTATCTATTTTAATGCCTGTTCCTTTAATAAAATATATTTTTACCTTCCAGGTAGCTAAGAAGGTTTTCTTCTCCATGTTTCCATCCTCAGTAAAGTAGATGTGGAGCGGAGCGATGCAAGCGAAATAGAACACATCAATGCTGTTTTTTATTGCAACCTAAAAGTTTATTACTATTAAAAGTTTTCCATTGTTTTTAAGTTTTGAAATTAATTTCAATGACAAGTTCTTGTTTTTTTTTACAGAATCTAGATCAGTACAAAAAGAACGTATTATACAACAAATAAAATAAAATAAAATCTCATTGCTTAGGGCATCCTTTAAGGGGTTAAAGTTTCATTTCTTATCAAAACTCCGGGGGTTCAGTCCGATCTTTAAAATACAAATTTTTTATTGGTTTTACTTTTCCCGTGTGCCACCGCAATTAAATTGTTTGACTAAAAATGATCTGTACAGGTTCTAAAAATGACAGAATAAGACCAAATTAACAAAACTAAACCTGAATATTTGAGAGAGGTTCCATCTTCTGTATTCCACCGGTACAGTTCATAGGCAGAGATATATCTAGAAATAATCCCGTTATCAACTTTATTCTGATTAAAGAAAAACAAAGATTGCATTTGTGTTCGTTGTAATTAAAATCAAATCAAAAAGGTTAAAAATTCATAATTTACTGATTTTTTTAAACAAAAAAGAAATTTCATTTTTTTTGTTGCTTATTTGGGTTGTTTAAGCAATATTTTTCCCCGTGTATCCGCATATTTTTGCGTAACCGGATCTCGGAAGCCAAAATTTTGCGGATCCATCGGATCCGGATCCCTAAGCAGTAAGCAATGGATATAACAATCAAAAAAAAGAACACCCATACAATACTTTATACGAGATTTATGAGAAAATTAAATTATTACCTAGGGTTTGGTTGGCATTGAGTATCGGAATGTTGAGAGGTTGGGTTGGTGTCAAACCAAAACTATTCTTGTTCAGCTGGATTGCGAACCCCTGCATTGCAGACAGTGCCTTGTTGCTAAACGTCATCTCCATGTGAATTACGTTGTTACGCCTAAATATATAAGAGCATCTAAGGGAGTGGCCAGCAATGTATGGAAGTTGACCTAAGAATGTAGTATTGCCAGTTCAACTAAAGTACATTGACGGTCACTGCCTTTAACTATATCAAAAAACGATGTTAAATATTGTAATAAGGATGAAACTACTTTTCTGAGAAGGATGCTCAAATTTCACCTTGCACCAGTTCTGAAGTTTTCTTTGATACATTAAATAACAAAGATTCGAGATATTCTTTCTTCAATTTTCAAACTCATTCGGATTTTAAATAAAATCACTAATGTAAGTCAGAAAAAAATTCGTACAATTAAAGATGAATATCAAAATATCCGTCTTGAAATCCGTGTTGAATTGTTATTTACTGAATTAGTTTTGATTTACATAGATTTTCTTTTTTTTTGCTAGACTTGCTACTGCATAATGTTTTGCTGGTACAAAAAGAATTTGACATTTCGGATGAAATAGTTTCATCCTTAAATTAAGGAAGATGTAAGTGGGCAAAGGCTCACATCGAAATGAATGAATTCGATATCGATCCCTCCTAACTTTACTTTTATCTTCTATCGATATTTCAGGAATTTCCCTTGGAAAGGCACCTAGCGGCAAAGTTATCGACATTTAAAGTACATTCTAAAAAATAAAAGTATTATTATTATATCATATATGTGAGGTTCCAAGGGCACATACCCAAGAAATTATACTAAAAAATAATTCTGGTGAAATCCGACTATTCAAGTTGGAACAGTTCACATTATGAAAGGTTGCAAATAAGTTTTATGCTCTTGTTCTGACTATCACCGTTTTTTATTTCTAATGTTAAAATGTTAAAATAAAAACATTTTAAAAAGTAAAAATTAGTGCTTAATTTGAAAGTAATGCATGTGGTGTGATTGTTTCCTTAGTTTAGTTTATTTGTTAACCAATTTCTAATGATTTTGCTCGTTTTTTCAAGTTGATACTACATTTAGATACAGCATGTTTAATGTGCCCTGAGTTTTTTTAGATGGGGAGAAGATATAGTAGTGGGTTGTCTAAATCTACTGAACAATATCGTGTCTTCATTTTTAGAAGAAATCATTTTCTGGATATTAGATCCTAAATCTTCCAAAAAGAGGAGATAAAAGCAGGTTATCTAGTAAGAATCAGTTTGACATGAACTGATGAAGATCTTTGTCTTTTATTCATGAAGCAAGATTTACTGGTTTGTTTTCATTGCTATGAAGTGCTAAGACTCCATTTAAAGTGTGACACTAATATTTCAATGATAAGTTTTTATACTTTTTTTTTGGTTTTGATTGTGGTTTCACTTCATCATTTCGAACTATGTGAGATATGGTGACTCAGACTGAAAATCTCTGACCTTACAATTACAAGTATGCAGAGATTTGCAAAATCTCACCAAACTTGGTTTGAAATGAAGATGAACTAAAAAATTCATAAAGTAGGCAGTCGGGCAGTATGCTGTGAGTCTCGGCAGTTTGATGAAAGTGTCTAATGTAAGGCTAAAAGCATCGTCCATATTTTTGGGCAAGGTCAGAAAATGTTAATTTCCACTCTTTTGTCAGGACTATGGTTGAGATTCAAATTGATATTTCTGAATTAAGGTATATCAATACTTCAAAAAACTTAAAAGGAAAGTGAGCATGAAAAGGTAAGCTTGCATGTTTTAATATAAAAGAAAAAGGTAAGTGAGCATGTTGTTTTTAAGTTAAAAAAGGTAAGTTTGCATGTGTTAATGTAAAGGAAAAAGGTGAGTTTGTCCTGTGCATGTTGTCAGTACAAAATAATTAAGTTAATATCAATGTTGATCTATACTGAAAAGATCAATATAAGGAGCGTGTAAGAATGAATATTCTTTAAGTAGTAAGAATTTCCATTCTTTAATGCTTGGAGCGTGTAAGAATATACATTCTTTCACGCTCTGACCGTGTAATAATTTCCATTCTTACACGGTCTGAGCGTTAAAGAATGAAAATTCTACACCTACAGTGTAAGAATAAGCATTCCTAAACGCTAGGAAGCGAACAATATTAAAATTGTTCCTCCTGAACCGTGTAATAATGGGAATTTTTATATGATAGCTTTACTACTATGGAACCGAACAGATATGATATAATATGAAATATCAACTATATACAAATGTATCCTAATGAATTAGACATGCTTTTAATTATCAATTATTTAATTTAGTTATTAATTAATTAAATTACTCAGATACAGTAAAAATCGAATTCAATTCGATATCAGCCTTTCATTTTTCGCGAACACTTCTCTTCTAGTATAAGGAAGTGCTGATGAGTGGGATGCCCGTGGACCAGCATCAATAAAAATTCACTTCTTTTAAATCTAAAATTTATAAAAAAAAAAACCTACCTGGACCAAGATCCAGAAATTTCTAAGCCTTTTCCTTTGGCAGCTGGTAACCAGACCTGCTTTGGAGGAATATAACCTAACAAAGGGATTCGATTTTAAATATAAAATAATTTTTATTAATCGTTCAACAAATCAAATCAAATCAAATCAAGTATTTATTACATGAAGATGTAGTTATTATTGACAATATAACTAATATTAAATGTAAATGTAAACCAGTATTACAAGAAACATAATCCTATTTAAAAAGGAAAATGTAAGAGAATCAAATGTTTGTAAGAGAATATTTTCCATTTATAATACTGCCAATTTTTTTTTTTATCAAAATATACATAATATTCAAGTTTAAAATTTAGGTGAAAAAAGTGACGTAAAAGATAGTTTTCAGTAATGCAAAAAAACTAAAATGAAAAGTAAACACTAACACCTTGAAAGAGGAAAATATAAAATTTTTTAAAAACTCTATACCTGCATGTGCAGAGCTTCCCATGCCGAAAATGTCTCCCAGTAAACTATTTGTATTTCCTCCAGCTAAATTAATTTAGAAAATAATGGATTTCGCAGAAATAAGTTGAAAGGACATTTATCTCCAAAGAAAAGATTGTGGTGGTGGGGGGGGGGGGGTCTGAAAAAAAGTTAACTAAAAAAATGTTATACCTCCAGTGTCAGGAAGTGAACCACCCAGTAGTTGATCCAAACCACCTCCAAGAAGATCAGTGACTGGAGGATGCCCTGCACCACCTAGCATTAAACCTCCGCCACCACCAAGATCCATTGAGAGAAGGTCTCCAATAAGTGAACCTGGCTCAGGAATTACCTGTAAACATAATTATTATTATCAACCCGTCCTTGAAACCGGGCACTCCTCTTCCGCTATAAACGAATCCAAGAAAAATGCCCCCAGTACCCCGGAAGAAGACTTAAATATATACTTTGGTTGTCTGTCTGTCTGTTTGCTTGTATCCAATAACGTCAAAACGGCTGAACAGATCGGGCCCAATTTTTTTTGTGTGGCAACTCATACTTAATTATAGTGGGAAGATTTATGATTGGTCGAAGTAGTAAAATGTTTTCCCGAAATGGTGCCTGACATTAAAATGTAGTTTAAAAGATCAACAATTTTAACAGAAAACTCGGCCAACAAAATTAGAAAATGAATAAAAATGGCGAACAGTCAAGACATTTTAATAGGAAAGAAAGCGCGGCGCGCCTTTATTGCATTGTATATGTATACTTTGTTTCTGTTCGTATTCAATAAATCTCAACACGACTTAACCGATCAGAGCTGAAAACTTTAGAATGGTGGATATCGGGATTAAGGCTTAATCCACTCTTTTTCTTAATCTCGAGATTAAATATTGCTTGTTCTCCACTCATTTTTAATCTCCAGATTAATTATCCGATCAGGATTAAGGATATCCCATTCTAAAGTTTTCAGCTCTGACCGAATTTTTTTTTATGGAAACTCTCACAGGTAAGATTAATGGAGCGTAAAGGCAGAAAATGCGTCAATAAAAATAGAAAATACGCCAATATTTTAGAATAATTAAAATGACCAATTTTAAATTATAGAAGAAAGGGGGCGCGTAAAAACCAAGTTTTTAAAAATCATAAAATGAGCCTTGCTTCCCCCCCCCCCCTCAGGTTCAATATGATTTACCTGGGCGGCCATTATGTCAGAATCACCTTCCACGTCAGACCTAGTCGGCAGAATCTTTTTCAATCCGACCTGGAAAAAAATCAATCAATCAATCCGGATAAAAATAGTTCTCTAAACATTTACCCCAAAATCATATCAAAGAATGCAGATTCTTGTAAAGATTTCAATAGATTTTTTAATGAAAAAAGCAAGAAAAAAAGTATTAAAAAAATCTTACTTTTCCTTCGACGAATGCGGTAGGAGGTTTATGATAAACACTGGCAAGAGAAGAGATGTGACAAATCAATTCATCGAGTAGAGTAGGCTCAAGTAAATCAGTTTCCTCAGCTAAAAATTACAAATGATTATTGAAATTTTAATTCTTTGACAGGAGCAAATATTTGAAAAAAAAAAATCAATTCCCCCTCCTCTTTTAAAGTCAATGCATTCCCAAGAATGAAAGGAATGATCGCGAGGAGCACAAAACAAAAATCCTAAATTACAAAATGCCAGTAACACATGCTGTTCTCAAGTCCTGTCGTATCATATTAAGTTTAAGCGTTTTATGTCTTATTCTGTACTACTCTGTTTTGTCCTGTCCGTTCCCATTCATTAAGTAGAAGTACATCTACACCGGATAAACTAACTAACTCTGAATGCAATGTCTGGATGAATAACCCTGGACAGTGGACAATATACCTGTGCGAACTATCACAGTATAATCATGAATAAACCCTAGCTAGTATTTTTAGATGAAATAACCCTATAAAATATATCTGGATGAACTAGTTCTGGAAAGCTTATCTTGGCTAACGTGTCATTTAACTGGGGGGTTCAATGGCTCTTCGTAATAAATGAATAAATAAATGTTATCTTGAAATAAGCACTAAGCAGTCATATCATGTTCTAATCTGTTCTATCCCTTCCTAATAATTGGTAGGCTTTCCTGACCTATTATTATTATTATTTATCAACCTGCAGGCAATGTATCTTGACCTACAGGCTACACTACAGTGAAAACAAGGATTAGCTCCGCTATTACCTATGAGAGGTTTCTCCGCGAGTACAACGTCCTTAGCAGCAGCAGGATCGGTAGAAAGAAGTCTCCAATAAATAAATCCACGATCTCGAAGATCAGGATTCTCAGAGTCCTACGTTAATATTTAAAATGAGATAAAACTAAGTTGCTTAAAAAATGTTAAATATTTTCACGTTGAAAGTTTATCTACTTATTTGATTTGACATTATCCTTCCTTCATGTAGATTTATGAATTCTTAAAGGAACTGTAAGTGTAATTTCAAGTGATCCTCCATGCAAAGATGGCAATGTCTGATTTACAACAGTACCCATGAAAGCCTTGGCTTTTTAGATATTAATGTTTTTGTTTCTTTAAACTGTTTATTTCATTTGCAGTTTCTCTGTGAACGTGACGCATTTCTAATTTAAAAGAAGCAAGAGAACTCACAGAAATAAACAAAAAGACGGTGACTTCAATTTTATTTAGCAGATTAAGGTTTCAATGGAACCGTTGTGTATCAGGATTTACCATCTTTGCATGGAGGGTCACTTGAAATTACGCTTACTGTCCCTTTCAGTGTATAAAAATCTTATTACTTCCGGTATTCCGTAGTATTTGTACTAGAGTGGCGAGTAGCTAGAATTGGAATATCATAGCTGAGTTTTATTACCTGAGTAGCTAGGGATAGAACCTGTTGTACCAACTCCTGTGTATCTGTAGGACGCTTCAGGAACAGTTTAACAATACCTGTCAGAAGTTGAAGCTGAACCTAAATAAACAAATAACATAAAAGTATTCTTATTTTAAAGTTTTTATTTTTCTTCTTCAAAGAAATAACCATGACTAAATTCATTCATGGCCTCTTCAAAGAAATAACCATGACTAAATTCATTCATGGCCAAAACTTTTTGAGAAAAATCCATACAAAAATCCGTAAATTTTCAACAAAAAAATCCGAACAATTCGCACATCCCGACATTTTTTTTTAAAAATCCGTACAATCCGTAAATTTAAGAAAAAATCCGTACAAATTAAAAAAAATGTTATAAAAAAACATCCGAAATTCAAAACTAAAAAAAATTATTTCTCATATCTATTAACATCATTCTTCTTTGTGTTCGTATGTGAGCAAAGGCTGACCTCACATTGCTTTAAATTTATCTGAAACAAAAATGAACTTTGTACAATGTTCATATAAGGGTACACTGTGCAGTGTAAGGATGATAAAGATGATAAAGTCGAAAAAAAAATTACGAGAAAATAAAAAATACAATTTAATTTTTTTTGCTTTTTTATGTTTGTATGTATGTTAACTATTATTTTTATTTTCTGAATTGGGATGCGTTTCCTTATTTGTCTCAGCTTAAAACTCATTACTTTGCAATAATGAATAGCCTATGTATTAATTTAGTAATCATTGACATTAAAATTTAATAAGATTTAAAGTTAAGATAATTTCTTTTGCATTTTATCAACACTCGACACTCGACAGTCTACAGAGAGTTCCCAATTAACACGAGGATTAAGTGATGACTTCAAGAAAGTTTTTGATTTTCAATTTAAAGATTCAACGAAGGCCGACCACTTTCGGAAAGCTTAAAACATGTACATTATACATTGTACATGTAAATGATGACGACTTCTTAATTCCCATATTCTTTGGGACGTTTAAAACATGACAAGAAAATCAGCATTGGTTGGTTTTAACTTTGAAAAGTCAGACTTTTCGTACTTATTTTTGGGTAATTTATCAATTCCAGATATATCTGAATTTTAAATGAAAAAAAAAGAAATTTCATAATTAGGAAGTGACTGCATTATAAAAAAGGAAGAAAATTAAAAAATAAGGGAATCCCTAATCCCATTCCGTTCATAATGGACCATGATTCTTTAGTTTGATAATTCTATTCTTTCAAGGCTTCAAATTTTTTTTTTTTTGGGGGGGGACATCGTGTATTTCTGGAAAATTTTAAATAAAAGATTAAAGAATTGTCAATTGAATTGTCAATTGTCAATTGAAACAACAAGCAACCTAATATAATTCGGAATGAAGATAATAAGCTGAACTTCATTTTTACGAGAATTTATTTTTGAACATTTTCATGAATTTTTATTCAAAAGTGATCTTTTGTTCAGTCAAAATCGAGAAAAATTATGTTTTCCGGGCTAAAAATCCTGAAAATCCGTACAATTCGAGACATAATCCGTACATTTCGTACAATCCGTACAATTTTTTGGTAAAAATTAAAAAATCTGTTCAATCCGTGACATTTTGGCCACTCTGCAATACATTTTTTTACATATTCAGAACATAGAGGACAAAATGTTCTTTTAAAGAAAATTCTCCCCGAAATCGTAATCGAGTAATTACTTTGAAATTACTTTGAAATCTTTGAATCTTTGAAGCCTTCAACCAATCGAAATAGAGAAGATAATTTAACTTTTTAAATAGGAAATCATATGTTTGAAAAAATTGCAAAACCCTGATTACTAGCGTTGGCCATTATATTTGTCTAACCTGACTATTCTCATCGTGAAAGTTGTCAAGGAAGGATTCAAGAAGTTCATCTGCGTTATCAATTCTCTCCGCGTACTCACCTTCAAAGATAATAATAAAACTGTTTCCTAAAAAGGACTGCATCCGACTAGTTGAAAGTTTTACCGAAATTTGTAGATTGTTTATGTTTTAACTGTAACATATTAGACAAGCGTAGGAACCCACCTTTGCCTGGAAACTAAGTTTTTTCTTTCTACCAAGCGAAGAACATTCCCGTGATTCTACCGAGTTCCCCAATCAAAATTTGAGGCAAATCAGTCAAGGGGTTCCTGAGTTATGATCGGACAAACAAACAAGCAGAGATTACAAATTTACAGATGTTTAATAAAACCTTATTATAAAATGATATTTACCAATAATCCAGATCATACTGGCTCTAGCCTCGGGTTCATCCAAGGTATCAAGATTCTCGCAAAGGGTCGCGATGATACTCTCATACTTGTTGGGATACTTTCTGAAGATATCTTTGATAACTACTATAGCTTCCTGGACCACGTAGTTCACCTAGACAAATCAAAGCTGATAACTTTAGAATTGATGAATGTTGATATCGAGATCAATGCTTAATCCTCTCTTTTTGTTAATTTCTAAATTAATTTGATCTTAAGTTTTTATCAACAGAAGTGTATAGAACTGAACCAATCAAGGGGGGGTTGGAGAAACCAGAACAGCTAATGAGAGAGGCCTGGAAATATTAATTTTGCGCGCCATTTAATGGGTGAACTCTTATTGGTCGGAAACTGGCAGGGAGAGATAAAAAGGAGTAGATTAAGAAGGAAATCAAGCGTACACATTCGATTTTCAGATTAACCGATCGGGATTAAAGGTATCCAATTCTTAAGTTTTGGGCACTGGCCCTTAACATCCGATGGCGGTCTGGGGATTTTACATCGAGGGTCTACCACGGTATTTTCTTAAATCAAATAAATTTCAGCTCAGTTCTGATGTTCTGATTTTATTGATCAAAACTTTCACTACAAAAGCTAATCCGCTCAACTAAGAATTTTCATTTTTTTTTAGCCTATAACACCCCCCCCCCCCCCCCGACTACCCATGAGTGTCTACGAAAAATTTCCGCCCATTCAGCTCAGCCGATTGTTAGGCGTTAGGCAATATATATATGAATGTCTTGTTTTATTATATAGATGACCAGCTTGGGAACACAGCGTTGCCTGGAAACAAAGTGTTCCCTATAAAAATCAACCTGGTGAACTTAAACGTTCAAACCAAGTTAAAAACATTCCTTTAATTCTCATTAGTTCCCCAATCAAAATCTGAGGCAAATCGGCAAGGTTAAGGTTAATGAATTAAGATCGAAAATACAAACACACAAACAGACAAACAGAGATTACTACTTTTATATACTTTGCTTGTCTGGTTGTCCGTTTTATCCAATAAACGTCAAAACGGCTGAACCGATAGGGCCCAAATTTTGTGTGGGACCTCACATTACCTCAGAAAAGGATTATGAATACATAGAATTACAAACAATTGTCTCAAAAATTTTTGGATTTTCGTAAAATATTGAAAATCCACGAAAAAAATTGTAAATCGGCAAACAAATTCAGTTTAGTTTTATCGAAAAGAAAATGCTGAAAGATTGAGCAATTACAAAAAATTGAAATAGAAGATAGCACAGTTATATAAGATTATAAATATAGATATAATGTAGAGTAATGTTTCCCGAATTTCTACTTACTTTGGTCTGAATGAGATCCAAAAGGGTAGAGACACACCTCTCGGCTGACTGCTCCACCTTTAAAAATTAAACTTTTCATTCCAAACTTATTTTATTATTGAAGATATGGACAATGTACAAGTTCTTAAAAGTAATGTTTTTATAAAATGTTTTTAATATACTAAGCCATGAGCAATTGAACAATAAGCATAATTGGGTTGCAAAGGTACTACTTTCGATCAATAATTATTCAATGGTTTATATTCAGTATTAAATCCCATTTTTTAAAACAGAGTAAAAAATTCCTTGACAACATACTCTTTTTCTTTTCTTTCTTTTTTTACCTTAATAGCGCAGCGACCAATTGCTCTTACAGACTTCCTCACAAAGTCAACATCGACTTCAGTGGCATACTCCTGTATTTCACAACAAATTAATTAAATTAAATTAATTAATGCAGGGATTACGTGAGGCATACTATAGACGGGTATGCTGGTTCAAATTCTTCCTTTTTTACAAATTTTTAGCAAGGATCTTTATGCATCCATTTTTGTTAATAATATTTAGATGAAAAAAATAATGTTTAAACCAGGACCGAATTAAATGAATTTGAACTAGGTCGATAAACTACATTCAGACGATTCAACTACTGATCTGAAGTGCATCTATAAGATATGGAAAACCCCTGAATCATCAATTAAAGATACTTGGTTGAACCGTCTTTAGACCTAGTTCAAATTCATTAAATTCGGTTCCCATTTACATAAACTTAAACACTGAACTAAAGAAGCAATAGTTATGACTTAAGAAGTGTTAACAAGTTTGTAACCTTAAGCTCTGAAAGAACTTGTGCAATGTTTGCTTGGCTGGTTAATCTGATCATAATGTCCAGCTTCTCCAACTTGATGTAAATAGGATCGTTGTACTTCACAAAGAAAACCTGCAAAGAAGACTTTTTAAAGGACGCAGTCAAACAGATCAATCAAACAGATCAATCGAACAGATCAATCAAACTCATAGAGACTACCTATGAGCACATCAAAAACTCAGCATGACCTATATTAATATATTATTATATTATATATTATATAGTTATATATAATTTGAAAGTAGTTGAAACCAACTAAAATTCATACTTATTTATAATAATAAGATTATTTAAGCATTAGATGAACTTTATAGTTATGAAAAAAAATAATATTTTTGTGATATTAGGCTATAAACATAATAACAACTCTTCAAATACAATAATATCAGCTCCCTACTTCATAGGGGGCCTTTATAAGATAAGATACATATTTCTGATTGGGGAAGGGTCTCAGAGATAAGAGAGTTACAGAGATCGATTAACACCTATAATTTGCGATATTTTCCACAGCATGTTCCATTATGTACAAGTACTGTACACGACCAATCAGGAGACATCTGTATTTAGGGATATTTATGGATCCTTTGAATAGGAAATGCAAAATCTTCAAAAATAGATGATATTCATAAATGTTATGTTTTATGTTTAAAATTGGAGTATTTCTTTAAAAGTTGTAAAACTTAACTCTTGAATGCAACAAGTGGCCGTAAGATGTCAGTCAAAAAACATTACAAGGAACCGTAGCATGGCGTGCCGGGACACTATAGGCCTGCTCAGCCTATCCAGGTAGAGTGTATGAGCAGTCTGTGTAGTCTGTGGTGGGGCTACTCGGTAGATTAATCTGAGTCCCAACATAAGAATGATGAAGGGATTTTATATCCTTATTCTATGGCAACATTTTTGGTCTTTTTCTTCGAAATTTTGCGGGCTCCGGGTTTTTGGTTATGACTTTTAGAAATACAATAAAATATTAGAGGGGGGGGGGAGAGATATGAAACTAATATAAACCCCTGGATCTACTTCCGTAACCTAGATCGGACCCACGGTAGAAGGAGTTTAAGCAAAGGATACGTTTCTAAATTATAAATTTTACCTTCATCTCATGTTTCAGGATTTCAGGACGCTTCTGTATTATAAGGTTTATATTCCTTAATGCAACATACTGAACCTAAGCAAGTTAAATGTTAGATTATTTAGCAGCTTAAACAAAGTTGGTTCTTATTCTGAAAAACATTACTTAAAAATGATTTTCCTTATTGTTCATGGTATTTAATGATTTTCCCCCCAATAGCACACATACAGAGCCCAAAAATTGTTAAATAGATGAATTAAAAACATATGCCCCTGAACAAAGTATTTAAATTAAATTTTTAATCCATTTCTCCACAAAACCCTGCTCACTATACAGGGTGTCACAATAAACATGGGAATTAAGCGAGTATTTCGAAGTCGTCTTTGTAAACGATTTTGGATTTAGTTTAGTGACACCCACTGAGAATGCTGTAATCCATAGGATTTTCGTCGGCTAGAGTTTATAATGTTTAGATCTCAGATGGTTCTACGCAGTAAAACAAGAAAATTCCTGTATGAAAACAATCTTGCAGAAGAGACATTACATTCACAACATTACAGACTTTTACCGTTTTCTTAAAATAAACTCTAGCAGATCTAATAATATTATGACTTTTGAAATCAGGTATCACAACTGCTACTTCTTAACAAAGACGAGCTCTTATTCATCACTCAATTTCCAATGTTTATTGGGACATGCTGTAAATAATGATTGAAGCACTAAATGAGTCTATCTAATTACCTCAGGTTCGCTAGACAGAAGAGTTACAAGTGGAGGAGAGAGTTTCTTGCTCAGGTTGGATACAGAGTCGGAGTCTTGTCCCATCATCTCCATATACTTCATCAAAACCTTAACATTTACACAATAAGTATCTATATATATAATTTGCGTGAGTGTCTGTTTGTTTGTATCTAATAAAACGGCTGAGGCCAAAATTTTGTGTGGGACCTCACATGACTACAGAGAAGGTTTATGTATGATCAAATTTCAAATTTTAGCCTACAATACAATTCGATTTTCTTAAAATTTTGAAAATCCACGAAATTTTTGGTTTTGTTTTACAATTATAGAAATAGAAATTGAAATAGAAGATAGCCTAGTAAAATAAAATTCAATTCTAATATAAAGAATACAAAATAACCATAAAAATATTAACCCCCCCCCCCCCAACTTAAAGGGAAGGGCAGTAATTCTCCGATCAAAACCACCTAAAACAATAATTAGGGGGTAAATAGTATACAGAATGTTTAGAAAATGATCACCGACAAAGCTCTAACAGTGCAGGGTGGTATCATAACAAGGGCAGTTTTTACTTAGATGACAAATCAATATCAACATTAAACAACGTCAATTAATTAATTTTTGTTTTTGGATTAAGTACGAAAAAAGTATAATTTAAAGGGACTGTAAGCGTAAGTTCAAGTGACCCTCTATGCAAAGATGACAATCCCCGATTTTTTTGTTTCTTTTACTGTTGATTTTCATTTGCGGGTTCTCTGCAAAAGGGACTTACGCATTTCTTGCCTATAGGAAGCCAAGGAGAAATTCACAGAAATTAACTTTTTTTCCTAGCCAAAACAAACGGCGGTATCTTCCACAGTTTTTATCAGATTAAGGTTTTAGGTTGTAAATAGAGCATTGCCAACTTTACATGGAGGGTCACTTAAATCACGCTTAAAGTCCCTTTAAGGAAATTTAATAATAAACAAACCTTGACCGCCGAAAGAACAACAGCAGCGTTTGCGTGAGCAAGGCGTGGAGTAATACGTTCACAAATAGACTTCGCCTCCCGGTCATCGCTGGGGTTATAGTTGGACAGGGAGTCGAGGATAAATACCTATAAAAACCAATTCCATAAAAAAAGTAGTCTTAATCCATTTTCTATAAATATTAATTTTGTTCTTGCTTTTGCACTGAAGACTGAAGAATATTAACTTTTTTGCAGGGGGTATATTTTCTCAAAACATCCTTCCCCCCACATTTTAAAAATAATTTTGCGCCCCAGAAGGTATGTCATGAAGCTATGAAAGGCTTTATTCGCTAAAATAGTGAAACTTAATTATCTTAGGGGGAAAATAAATTAACTGTTAGGGAAAAGTATTAAAATGAGTAAAAAACACTGTCTTTTATTGTCCGATTTACATTTTTTTTCAGTATTTCTTTAAAATATACACCCCATTTTTTTCAAATAAAATCCAGAGAAAAGAAAGAAAAAAGGACCGATTTTCATAGACTAATGAATTATTTACAGAATTACAAACCTGTCCCCACTCCGTACATTCATTTAGGGCAGTCAGCAGCTTGTTAATAGTGGCAGTATTCATCTCGATAATTGGTTTCCCTAAACATATCATTTAACAATTTTTCAGGGAATTCGGAAACATAGCATTTTTCAGTATGAACAAAAAGCTCCAAAATGGTGGTCTTGTGAGTATGTAGGTGCATCTATATTGAGTGTTCAAAAACGAGATTTGAAGTTAACTTCAGGCCTTCGTACCTTATACCTTGATCAACTAAAGGAGGTCAACTTGACCACCTTGAAAGAAAGAAGAGTAAGAAGGTTCTCCATAAACATTATAATGTAAAAGAAAGTACATGGTTTACAAGGTCTGTAGACACAGATCAACGAGAAACAAGGTTTTCTACATGCAATATGAACCTAAATGTGCAATCTAGATGTTAGGAAAAACTTCTTGAGAGTTATTAAAAGATGGAACAGTTTGCCAGTAGACATTAAAAATGCCACCTCATTGATCAGTTTTAAGAATATGTATGACATATTTCTTCAATGTATTAGATGTCAGGGGCGCCGAGATCCCTGGTGAAGGGGTCAGGGGCGCCAAGATCCCTGGTTTAACTTAATGCACTATCAGTAGAAACAAAAAAGATATACTGACTCGCTGAAAATGTCACAGAAGTGATCTCCCAGCTAAAAATATTCCAGTTATTCAGTTACAAGCGCTGTTTGTCTATTTGTTTGCACAATCATAACTCATGCACCACTTGACCATTTGCCTTAAAGTTTGATTGGGAAAATCGGAAGAACCACGGGAATGTTCTTAGTTTGGTTTTGAGATGTTAAGTGGTAAAAATAGCTAAAATTATATTTAAAACGGTGAGAGTACTGTCTATAGTGTAATAATCTATACATACCTGTAGGGCTAGACTCGTTTATCTCAGATAATGCCGCAACAGCGTTGGCTACAACCATAGGATTGGAATCCCCCAACAGTTCCTGGAATATAAATCAAATAAGAATGCGTTATGAAAAAAAAAATTGCTTTTTCAAGAAAATAAATATTAAATATATAAGTAGAATACTAAATACAAACTATTAGATTTCTTCGTTTTTAACTTTATTGTTGGTACTTTTATTCATTTTAAAACAAAATTTTTTGACATGTAACTTTCTGAATATAATTCAGATCGTCTTTTGTTAACAAAAGCCAAAATTGTTAAAATACAAAAAAAGAGACTAAAAAGGAAGCCCACCACTCAATATGCTCATCAACTCAAGGAACTGTACTAAGACCCCCCCCCCTCAAATGTACACACATTGTGTAAAGAGATTTGACGCATTATATATGGTTCCTGTCACTTCCTAGTCTATATATTTCTTTAAATACACTTGTCTGTTTTAGTTCTACCTTTAAGGAATCAAGAAATCCCTGCTCTTCAACTAATCCAGCGTTGATATCATGTAGCTTAGCTACTGATACTGCAGCCGTTTTCCGTACATAGGGATCCTCATCCTGATACAAAGTAAAAATCAAGCATTCCTTATTTAGAAAATTATGCAGTGCTTAGAGGATCCATTTAACTTTGATTTGGATCCAGATCCGGATCCTGGATCCGCACTGGAAAAAAATAAATCCGGATCCAGGTCATGAAAATTTCTTTCAGATTTTCTGATTCTCTGACTTTAAAAGAAATTTTCAAATTATGTTTCTTCTTTTTACGTTATTTATTCATGAACAATTCAGAGATAAGGATTTTTTAAATAATCTTTTTTTTTTTTTCAAGAGTTCAGCTTCCGGTTTTGCGAGCAAAATATTGTTGTTAGCAGGTTTTGATTGATATTTTGCGATTCGTGAAAATTTCAGTCAAACAAGAAGACATATGTCGGAAAATAATTGCAAGTTTAAATTTTTATTTCATTTAGTATTTATTTTCAAACACAAAATACAAAATAATCATGTATGATGGTTCAGCTTAAAATAAAACACAAAAGAAAATTTACTATGAGCCAATTGAAAATATAATGTTTATACCATTATTTTTATGAATTAACTACCTTCAAGCATTTTCTGAGGGGTTCACAAAGATACTCGGTGATCTTCTCAACCCTGATGCACCCCATGGTGCGCACTGCAAGCGCGCGGATCAAAGGGTTGGGATCTTCACAGTCCTTCACGAAAGTGTTAACTGCCATGATCGCCATGTCGGGCTGGGATTTGGCGTAGTTCATCAAGTAAAGATAAACCAACTTCTTCAATTCTAAATTTATTAAAAGAGGTTTAAACATTTCATAACGTAATGTATATTAAATGCTCAGATCTGAGATTCGGGGGGTCTAAAAAATCGTCTTCTAGGGAACTACTAAGAAACTTACTGGGCCGAGCGCCGCTGCTCGGGGCTAGGCTCTGAGGCTCCATGTTCAACATTTTTTGAGCTT
>NW_019397177.1:43338-95893 GCF_000591075.1 Eurytemora carolleeae
GCCGAGCGCCGCGGCTAGGACGGGCTAGGGAGCCAGGCGTTGGGCCATTTGACCAATGATAACCATGCACAATGTTGATGAGGGGGGGCCGGGTCCAAAAATCGTTCTCTAAGAAATACACTAGTATCGTTTGCTAGGGTTTAAGTTGACGGAAAAAAAACATTTATAACTTAATTTCTTAAGTTCTTAAACTGTTGCTGAAAACACTACTTTTCACCTGCCGGTCACAACATTTATATTATTAGACCTGCCCTACTGACTGTGATGTATATATAGTTGTACTACTGTACCAGTTGGCGACAGGTTTGTGAATTGTGATTACTGATTAGTCAGGAGGTTCCTTCCATCAAAATTTTAATATTCGGTAGAAACAAATTCTAGTCTCTACGCATAGTCGATTTATTTCTATCAGAACTCAACTAAAACAAGACAGAAAATATATTTTTTAATTGAAATATATTTTCTAATTTTATTTTAAAACTTATTTTCTTTGTCTGGATGTAACTCATGTAACATTCAAGAATAGATAAAATGCATTATAACTATTTTGCGTAGAATCCTGACTTTTAAAAATGTAACAAATGGTTGACCTACCCATCCCCTACGACCGGAGATGTACTCAGTGGATGGGGAAAAGGAAAATTACCGTAGATACAGGTCTATGTTTTCAATAATGCGGAATTTCGATAATTTCCTAGAGTACGCCTTTTGCACCCATCAATCCCCACCCCCACCCCTTAAGTAGAAAGACTTGAAAACGTCTTTGATCTCTGAACTAGTTTGCGGCAACCTAACTTTATAAATATTTTTAATGAAACAATAAGAAATGCAATATTCTTAGTTGTCACATTTTCAAAAAGTAGTCTGCTTGTGCTGTGCTTTCACAGTTTTGGTTTTATTTATTAAAATGAAATCTAAATCAAATTCTATATCTCTTTTAAAAGCTTAAAACGGTAGATCACATTTTGGACAAGGTTTATTTTGTGATGATTGTTTCATGAAAAATATCTCGAAAATTAGGTTTCCGTATAAAGGTTACTATATACTAAATGTTTATATCAACAATCAACATGTATGCAGAACTAAGAAATATATAAAATATGTTTCTAGATGTCTGGAGGCACTAGAGAAGCTGAAGGCAGGGGGTAAATTTAACGAGATAGCAGCTACGTACAGTGAAGACAAGGCGAGGTCAGGAGGATCCTTAGGCTGGATGGTGAGTTCATATTTAAAGGGACTGTAAGCGTAATTTCAAGTGACCCTCCATGCAAAGATGACAATACCCGATTTTAAACGGTTCCCTTGAAAGCTTTTCATTTGCGATTTCTATGCAACAGTGACCTAATTTCAAGTCTTTAAGAAGCAATGGAGAAACTAACAGAAATAAACACCTTTGGGCATTGCCATATTTCCATTAAGCGTCATTTAAAATTACGCTTATAGTCACTTTGATGGAAATTATCAAACCATTAACCTCTCATCTTTCCCCCCAATTTTCCATTACGAAAAATAAACACTCTTTTTATTGTGTGTCAGACCCGCGGATCAATGGTTGGACCTTTCCAAGATGCCGCCTTTGCCTTGCCCGTGTCAAGCCTTGGAAACCCAACCTACACGGACCCCCCTGTCAAGACCAAGTTCGGATACCACATCATTATGGTTGAGGGGAAGAAATAATTTTATCCTTTCAGTCAAAATGTCAAGGAAAGAAGAGGAGTATAATTTTAATATTCTCTTCATCAAAAGGAAGACAAAAATAATTTCATTAACAAATACTTCGTAATGCTTAGAAGATACGTTTACCAAGAAAATTTGTGTTATGAGATAAATTCAATGTTTTTGTTAAAATCTCCAGATTCTGGAGATTACACAGAGTTTTCTTTCCTGGCTTGCTCTCTGTTAATACCGGAGTATTTGGTCTTCTTCTCCTTACATCAGGATTAGAGCAATTTCTCGCATACAGGGTTGGAATCATTTCAGGTTAAATCTCACTATTTATTCATCTTTTTTTTAACATTGGAAAGTTAGTGCGCATCTCCCTGTCCTGCCCCCTTTAATCTTATGTGTAAAGCTAAAACCTGTTGAATCCTTGAAATCAATTTAATTGTTATCTACATTGCTCAATCTGTTCTTAAAAACAAGATATTTTTGTTTTTTGTCATCAATAATATTTTATAATTTAATTTTAAAATGTAACATGAACATGTAAACTGTAACTACCCAATTAAAGAATAAGTTCCCAATACTTATTTACTCCCAGGTAAATTCTTTAATGTTCTTGGAAGCAAAAACTTGGAAGAGTTTAAGAGCCTGTGTATTCTCAGTATTCTCATTGTTATTGGAATATCCTTTACCATTTCCGCCAGGTAATTAATATTCAATATTTTATAGCATAGTCATCCCATTCAAGGGAATAATTGATAATATTTTTTTAGATCTAACATTTTAAAGAAATTTAATGTGAAAGAAAAAATGACTTTCTTTGATAAAATTAGCTTTAATCAAGAGTAATTTTTTTGAAAATTATATGTGAATATATTGTAAAATCTTTAATTATCTTCTTGGGATCTTAAAGGTTTTTAATAATTGCTTAGAACTGTTCGTCCATGTAATTGTTCACGGCATGAGGCAAAATTATTTTAATTTGAATACAAAAACGTGTCTAATTTCAATTTTGATTTTCATAAGAAAAATCATCAATATTATTTTCATTAACCAGCATAAAATATTGTATTTAATTAGAGTTCTCACAACTAAAACCTTACAAGTTGGTTGGAGACAAACATTGTGCCAGGTAAATTTAAAACAACATTGCCATTTCGAAATTTTAGAAAAGTTACAATTTTGTCCATAATTTCTTTTAATTGGATAGAAAAATTGATTTATAAAGTTTTACTCAATTTCTTGCCAACACTCTTCTCTCTGAATCATAACCCCCCAATACATCTATATAAATGGTTACAAAAACCCTTCTGCTATTACTTTTTATTTTAATCTTTCACAGACTTCATTACAATCAAATATTCTTGATTTGAAAGCATTTCCTCTCTTTTGCTATTTTGACGGGAGTTTAGGCTATAATCCGTCTTCATGAGACTACTTGTATTTCTTACTTATATTCGGTCCGTTAACATTTTGTTGCGTTTTGGGGTAAATATCATTTCTTTACCTTTAAGTGATTTTTTGAGCGTTTGTCCGGAAATAAACACAATTATGGCAGGAACGTTTTTATAGATTATTTTCTTTTCAAGAAGTGTTGTATCTAAATTCTTTTGTAACTTATCTCAAGCGATAACAGCTGTAGCGATTTGCTTGGTTCAAAGTTTATCTTGCTTTTTCAAAGCTATTCTTTGAGTATATTCTGTCATTATTTATCAATGTTGTTCCAGGCTCATAGTTTGATTTGACAAAGTATTAAGTTAATAGGTATTAATGGCATTTTATTTAGTACCCTTTTTCCCCCTATTGAAGTAGGTAGGTCCCTGTAAATTTATTTTATGATGGGATACTATTGGTTTTAAAAAAATTCATAAATTTCCAGTTTTAATTACATCTTTGTTGAAAATAAATGAAAAGATGGTTTTGAAATGTTCCCTTTGGGTCCTGAGCTATCTTTATTTAACATTAAAACCTATTAAATACAAGATGCTTTATTCTTTATTGTAGATGCTTCACCGTCTCTACTTATCCAACTCCAATTACTACAGGTAAAATTAAGTTTTATTTCTCTTTTCAGAAAATTCTATTTTGATTTAAATTCTTAAAGTCTTCAACACATTATTTTAGATTGAATGTGTTGGATGGCAGTATAGACAATCCTGATCAGCGAATTAGTTCGGATGTTAGGTTAGCATTTTTTTTCTAAGATTTTTATTTTCGTAAAAATAGTAAATTTAATATCTCAAAAACGAAAAAAATACCAAATTTGCAAAAAACAAAAAAGGACCAAAAAACTAGAAAACTTAAGAAAAACCTTAAAAATAGAAAATAAAAGACGATTCATAGAAAAAGCCTAAAAAAGGAAGACTTAAGAATTTTACCAAAGAAAGTTTGATTGTAATCATAAAATAATCTTTATTCTCCTATTATACTTATTATTTGGAGACATCACAACATAAACAAACCATTTTTAGTTCATTAGTTGAGAGTTACAGCAGTATAATTTCTTCTCTGGTAGTTACCCCCTTCACAATAGCTTACTATACATGGGACGCCTATACCAGGTAATTATACAATACTAGGGTGTCCACGGATGAACAACTTTTGAAAATTTATGCGCGCAGTAGCTTTTCCCAATCCCATTGCAATGTGCAATCTAAATTTTTAGCTCAATATCTCTAGGATATCATCGCTGATAAAGTTTAAAAAGGCACTACGTAGCTCAAAAAAAAATTCTTGAATTTATCATGTTATAGAGGACGTGAGTCAGACTCTAATAAAATGCATAAATAACTTCCAGTATATATATTTCTTATAACTTATTACTAGAGGGTTCAGAACTAGAGTCAATATCGATATCGCACGTGTAGACTGTAGAGATGATATCAGTACTAATGCCCCGTATCCGTTCTATCTCATTCTGTTGAATCTTGTGGAACTAGTTTAACGCGGCCAGGCATCGTCTTCCACAATGTCACAAATCATTTTCTTCGTAATTGTCCAAAAAGATTAAATCCGTTGAAATTTTTGAAAATTTTTAAGAATTGACTTGAGTTAAGTTAAAAAGAAAAATTTTTAAAACTTTTTTTGACCTAACTCATTTATTTTCAATATTTAAGAAAAATTCCAACCGAGCTGAGTTCCCTGATTGAAAACGAAGAAATTGATATGTAACATGCTAATTAAAAAAAAGGATTTACTTCCTTCAGCAGTTTTTAAGACTTTGGAGGTGTTTATCTAAAAGCTGTCAACCTAAGATTTTCAAGAATTATTCACGGTATGTAGTGCAATGAGGAACGTTACCGCGCCGCGCTCATCGCGTGCGCCATTTTTCAAATTAGTGATCATTTGTGAAGACCTTACTATACAGGAGTGTTTGTTTTTCAGAAGCCCCCCCCCCCTCATTTTGTTTCGGAAAGTTAACGACAAGTATTTATAGTTTCATGAATAATTTGATTTTTGTAGAACAAATTTTGATGGAAGAAAGGAATTGAAGCAAATACAAATTTGAGACGCGGCTCTTTAAATTCGATCTTTGAATCTTGTCCGTGGTAATTTGATAAAATTCTATTATAATAATTTAATTTATGAAAACGATCGATTAACATGGACTAATTTAAACCAATTGCTACAAGTGTTTATAGTTTGTCAACAATCCACGCAAACATGTGCTCAGGCAAATTTAGTCATTTCAAAGTGAACATTTCTGAATAAATAAAGTTTCCTTAAAGGGATTGTAAGCGTAATTTCAAGTGATCCTTCATTCAAAGATGTGAATGCACTGTGTACGTATAGTCAGTCTCAACTCAATACAGCGCAGCGCCCACTGGCATGTTCAGCTGACTACAAGCGTGTAGGTAACTTACACACACATATCTCTGTACACGACAAACACACATAGGTTTTAAGGGTACCGTTGAAAATCGGGCTTTTCGGCCCTCTTTGCATGGAGGGTCACTTGAAATTACGCTTACAATTTCTTTAATCTCCTACACAAAGTGGTTGTCTATTCTTCATAATTATTAAAGGTTTTAATCAAAATTTAAATATGATCGTGTAGAGCTGGTTGGATTGGTCCTACAGGGATGTATATTCTGTTTGTTGTGAGTACTATTGTGAACAAGTTCCTTATGAAGCCTGTAGTTCATATAACTGTGGAGAGGGAGAGAAGAGAGGGGGACTTCCGGTTCAAACATGTTCAGGTTAATTTCAAATTTATTCTCAATATAATTAAGCTCTTCCCTCATATATATATGTTAGCTAGAGCTGGCTAAACGGCTGGACCAAATTGGCTGACAATTTCTAGGAAACCCATGGTTACCTTGGAGGTAACATAGCCTAAAGAAACTAGTAACTTTTTTTTATAAATTAGAATTTTTTTAACGTGTTTTTTTAAATTCCTCGGGCAACGCCCTTCGTACCCATGGGTTTCTTCAAAGAAATGTCAGCCCATTTGGTCCAACCGTTTAGCCAGCTTTAGCTAATATGTAAATATTTTCTGTACCTGTCTGGTGTCCCTGGCAAGAGGGAGACAAATTGGTTCTGGAAAAAGTACAAATGAAAGCTGTAACAATGATCTCAGGTCTGCAAAGCAAGGAGTATGAGGATAGGCTAAAAGAGCTTTGTCTTCAATCTTTAGAAGAAAGAAGGATTAGATATGACATGATTCAAGTGTTCAAACTAATGCACAATTACGACGATGTGGACAGGAGACAGTTCTTCCAGACTGCAGAAGAAGAATCAGTCAGGGTTGCCAGGCAATCTTCTGATGCATTAAATATACCAACAACCAGATGCAGGACTGAGGTTAGAAGAAATTTCTTCACCAACAGAGTAGCGGAGAAATGGAACAAATTACCAGAATATATCAAAAGAGCAGGAAATATTAAAACTTTCAAGTACTTATATGATAAAATACCGGAACAGCAGGAATGAGAAACCTATGAGTAAAATGCTGGATACATAAAGACGTCATCTCTATGCTCCTATTTGGAACTCTGATGACAAATCTACAAAACTAAACTATCATATATATATTATAATTGAGAAAAGAGCTTTATTTTATAGATTAGCTGAATTAGATGAAGTGCCTCGCAAAAAAGTTAAATCTTGAAAAAAAAACTTCAATTTTTTAGCCTTTGTCAACCCATGAGTACCCAAGGGTCCCCCCCCCCCCCAAAAAAAAAGGAAGCCAATTTAGTCAGCTGTTTGGCCAGTTATAGCTTACATGCACGATAGCTTTCATAGACCGTTTATTTCCTCTCCTGATTTTTCCTCCGTATTTAGGTGCGATGTAACGCAGAGTCTTTGGCCTTTCATGGATCTGCTTCTTCTGAATTGACTAAGGAACCATTTTTAAATGATTATTTGAAAGCAACTATTTATAACATTGTTATTTTGGTTCCCAGTGTTATAAAGTTTTTGGACAGAAATTTTCTCTTTATCGAGAAGGTTTAACAAGTCTTTTCAGATTTATAATTAGCGAGGGACAAAATATAATCTAAAAAGGTGAGAACCTTCGAGGTCTCGAGAAAATTTAAGTCCAAAAACTTTATAGCACACGTGCTGTAATGTACAGTTAATTTAACTTTGTAGAACGATGATTACTTTTTAGTACGTTCATTATGAAATTCACGATGAAGTGAGGAAGAAGGATAAAGTACACAATAGTTTCATAAAATAATATTGTAATTCTATTAAACCCATAACTATTTTTGAACCTTCTTACTATTTATATTTATTCTATAATGAATTCTTGGAAAGATTCTTAAATTTTTAATTTTGTTATTATTACTGAAAGTAATTCTTCCTTGGAAATTAAATAACAAAAATGGTGTTGCTAAGGTTAATAACAAGTTGTCAGAAGTTTGCGGAGTTCAACAAAAACTGTTCAATCGAAACTTTATTATTGACATTTCTGTCAATATGTTCGCTTATATAGGTAATCATTTTTGATTTTTGTTATTATGTTGCGTTGAGAAATATATGCACACTGGGCACACACATATGTCAGTAACATGTTTTTTTACCGTTTTGTACAGTGTACAGTGTACACCACCAATCTACATAATTTGTAATTGAAAAAAAAACTTTATTAATTACAATTTAATTTTACTTTAAGAAAAAATTTTGTAGAATTTTAATAATTTTGTATTAAATCATTCACATTCTTTATAAAAAAAACCCCCAAATTATGCAAAATGCATCATGCATGCTCAAATATCTGATTATTGCAACTGCATGACAAATCTTAAAAAGTTTTAATTTTTAGTTGAGTAAGTCGGCAGGTTGAGTTTTATTTTCGTCATAATTTTTCTTTGACACATTCTATTTTTAAGCTGATGGTTTCATATTCAGGTGCTATAGCGTCCTACCTAGTGATCTCAGTGCCTATTTTTGCAGGAGTTTATGATTCATTATCAGGTAAACTATTTTACACTTTCCACTTTGGAAAAATATTAGCCACCCCCCCCCCCCCAAAAAAAAACATTGATTTTTTGAGGGAAAAGGGCCCAACTGTACTTACATTTTTCAGTTATTTTTAAACTAATTTTGTAGGTGCCGAGATATCTCAGATGATTTCTGAGAATGCATTTGTGTGTATATACCTCGTCTCTCAGCTGACTAAACTGGTCTCCATCACGGGAACCGTGGCTAGCATGGCAGGATCCACACATAGGTTCATTTTCACATTTTTTATCCTGAATCTCTCTTTTAAGATATTTATTAACCCAGGCACAAAACAGGTTCAATTACAATTACATACATATTAAATAATTCAAGTTGACTGTCGAACATAACACATTACACTTTACACTTCACACCTTATAAATTAGAGCTTAGGATCCGCAACATATTGGCTTGCTGGATGCGGATCCGGATCTGCAAAAATATGCGGAACATCTTATTCGATTCAATAGTGCAAACTATTTATCAAAAGCTACAAAAAAAGCTTGTTGCTCTTGAAACGCAAATCTCAACTGTTAACTAATAAGAGATTACAAAAAAATTCCTAATCTCAAATCTCAACTGTTAACTAATATGAGATTACAAAAAACTTCCTAATCTCAAATCTCAACTGTTAACTAATAAGAGATTACAAAAAACTTCCTAATCTCAGTGGACTCAGTGATCTATTAAGTTTCATCATAACAATAAGCGGAAAAATTGTAATATCATTTTTTAAATAACATTTTTAAAAATCGATGATTCTTGAAGACATGTTCACGACCTGAATTATCTGGGACTGAATCCGGATCCATTTTATTGGGGGTGGATCATGAAGCCGGATCCATTTTATTCGGGTTGGATCATGAATCCGGATCCATTTTATTGGGGGTGGATCATGAAGCCGGATTCATTTTATTCGGGGTGGATCATGAATCCGGATCCGCATCAACATGAAATGGATCCAATGCAATGATAGAAGCAATACATGAGACGTTTAACGATTCATATTACATTTTACACCTGACACGACGTTCACTTCTTTTTTCAGGGTGTGTGAGTTAGTTGAAAGGCTGGTTAAGTTTGGCAAAGAAGCAGATTTGTCTCCATCTACCTGCACTACCACACCACCTTCATCCGCTCAACCATTCGATCCACAATCTTGCTCATCCCCTCACCCACCCTCTTCTCCAACATTTTTGACAGAACATTCTGAACCATCTGCTTTAGGAATATTTATTTAACCTACTTTTTAATTCGTAATTACAATAAGCAAATGATTGTTGAAGTGTTGAAATATGTAAAACTGGCTTTCTATTTTAACTTTTTATTGTGGCCCATCTTTAAGCTTTTCCTCTTCGTACAATTTAAAACAATAACGATGAAGTCCTTGGATTAATAATTTTTTTCTCGCAAATTTTCAAAATTTTCAAAAATCAAAGTTTTTTAGGAGACAACTTTATGTAATTCTGAGCATCCATAAACCTTCCTTGGGGTCATGTGAGTTACCATATAAAATTTGGACCCGATCAGTTCAGCAGTTTTTACGTTTATTGAATACTAACAGACAATCAGACAGACAAGCAAAGTATATATAATATCTATAGATGGATTTTATAATGTAAATGATAAATATAATTTTCAAGAAACAGTTTGCATAGTTGATACGTCCGAAGAAATAGGAGACACACAACAAATCTCGAACTTGAAGGAAACTCTTGAAGACCCTGTAATATACAATGATCTTGACAGAGGAGAAATGAATGATGTTTTGCTCGAATTTCTCTGGTTCAGTTTATTCTCTCCTCGAACTTCTTCCTCTGAACCCGAACTTCTAATCCGTAATCTTAATCTCAAGCTCATCAAGGGACGGTATGTAAATAACTATCTTTTTAAATGCTTTTATCTCAGTTTAATTATTATCATTTGCATTTTTCAACTTCTACTTTATTTCAAAATTACTTAAAAGTCGTAGCTTTTCTTTTTAAATTTATACACACCTCGAAATTACACAAAAAGGACATGCAACATTAAAATTATGAGGGGAAAACCTCTGAAACTGACTGAGGCATTCATATTTAAATTTTTTTAGTAACCTATTGATTATGGGCCCGAGTTCCTCTGGTAAATCAAGCTTACTGCGTGCAGTTCGTGGTCTTTGGAAACCAGCCCAAGGAGAAGTAATCATTAACAGGAATTGAATAAAATAATAATTAAATCAGTCCTTTGCTGAAAACTCTGGTAACGGAGACCCTTAATCCTAATTACTAAATCTCTTTATCCGGTGACGACACTTATGATTTTCTGATTAATCCTCTATTAAGGATATCTTAGCTTTTTTTTTCGGACCAATGGGAGTTCTCTCTTTGATTACGCGCCAAAATTTTGAACTTTCTGGCTTCTAATTGGTTGTTCGGTTTCTACAATCAACACTGATTGGTTGCAGTTTATACAATTTCCCTGATTTTAACCTAAGATTAAATTCGTCTGAAGATTTATAAAAAGAGGAGATCTCGACATCCACAATGTTTTTTTCTTTTTGTCAGTTTTTATCAAGTTTTTTTCTCTAATTTTTCCAAGATATTTTAAGATTATTTCCTTGTCTCTTAATTTTTTTTAACAATCAACAATTTTTAACCAATCTTTTAATTTGTTCAATGTAGAGAACTAGAACACAGATTCTTCTTCCTACCTCAGAAACCATTCTTTACAAATGGAACTCTTAGAGAACAGGAATATTCTCAATTCATCAAAATTGTGTGTTTACATTTGTCTCCATCAAAATTCGATCTTCGTTAAATTTTTGAAAATTTTGAAAATCCACGAATTTTTTTTTGTGAAAATCCGCGAATTATTTTTGTTTTGTTTTACGATGGCCACAAAGAGAACATGTTCACAATTAATTCAGTAGATGGGCGCGAAGCGCCCTCTAAGGCTAGTATTTATAAATTCCATGTTGCAAGTTGAATCCTAATAACATAAAAACTCGGATATGATTCACTAAAACCCAAGCTGACTTGGGGAAGTGACGAGGAGCTCAACTCTGGAGCTCAATATAACAATAACATAGCCTGCAGGACATGATACCTTGACTGTAGGTTGAATGATAATAATAATAATAAAAATAATGCACTTGCACAGTCAACCATTTTCCAAGAAAAACTGAAAAAAAATTCTTATTTATAATTTCCAAGTGGAAGAGCAAGCTAAGCGCGAAGGAGTATTTGAGCGATTGTACAGCCAAGCTTATTTTGACCTGTCAACGCCAAAGCATACTCTACATATGTATTTTACTGGCGTAACAAATCAAAACCTTACCTTTACTCTTTGTAAAATTTTGTTTTTATTTGTTTGTTAAAAAATACCAAAACATTTAAGTAAAGATAGCTAAGGGGTTTCATGTGGAAAATCTGCAAAAAAGACGAGTTACTTTTCTCAATCTATATTCTAGGAAATGAATTGAACCTTTTTTTAGAATGATTCCAATATGCAATGTCAAATGGTTCTTGAGTTATAATCGGACATACAGACAAATAAACAGAGATTACTACTTAATATATATTGGTACTTTAAACAGGAGATTATGTATACACAGAAATAGACATGGATATTGAATAATGTATTGTTGCGGTAAAAATATTTCCTACTGCATGTGTATCAATAATGAACATGTGATGGATCAAGTGACACTTGGTTTGATTTAGTTTGAACGCGAGAACGTAGACTAAATTGTTTAACAGCAGATTCACTTAATTAGTTTCCCTCGTGGTCCAGATTTGAAGTGAGGTCCAATTTTTTTACTCAAGGACTAGTGAATGTATGGAATAATTTGACAGGAGATATTAAAAACTCTAGAAATTAAAACGATATGGTGGAGACATTGTTTAAATAAAAATAGTGACAAAAGTAGTTATATTTAGATTCGATAGATTCAGACTCTACTCAGATATTCTTAATATAAATGGGACCTAGAGATTAATTTACCGATATTACCTAAAAATTAACTATATATTTACTATTTGCCAGGATTTACCAAGGATATATTAAATTGACAACTTTACCGGGAATTCACTAAAAAATCCCAAACATGAAATATCTGGAATCGCTTTCGCCCCCATTAGAGCGAATACAAATTTATTTACACTGTACTCTGGGAGAAAAATTTTAAAAAATCAGGAAAGAACAAGATTAATAATGTTGCTTAAAATGGGATACAAATTATACATTTAGGATTACTGGATAGATGTGGTGGGTTGGATACTGAACCTAATTGGTCGTGGTATGATGTGTTGTCTCCAGGGGAGCAGCAAAGACTTGCCTTTACTCGTCTTCTTTACCATGATCCTGCTCTAGCTGTCCTAGATGAAGCTACGTCAGCTATTTCTCAGGTCAGCATTAGAAAAAGAAATTAAGTTGTTGTCAAAGAGATTATAAAAAATATTTATTAAGATATTATAATCATTAGGATTTTAAAGATAATTTAATAAAAAAAATGTTACGTTCTATAATCTATATATATAATAAAAAATATTTCTGATGTCTAATCTAGCTTTTAGTTTAAAAGTAGAAAAAAATAACTAATTATAAGAAAAACATTAAGTAGCTTAAAACCCGAAAAAGTTGTTTTAATGTTACTGCATACTTTATCATGGCTAGATCCTATTAAAATTCAACATTTTTCCAAAAAATGTTTTATTCATCCTCAACTGGACTTAAAAAACAGAATACTTTTAGGATGTTGAATCCCGGTTGTATGATTGCTGTTTAGAAAGAAAAATAACTCTGCTAAGCGTCGGTCACAGGGAATCATTGAAACAATTCCATCATCAAGTAAGCATTTAGAATATACCAGCAGGGCTTATGATCCAGAAATCGTTGGATCCGCAAAATAAGCTGATCCGGTCCAAGGTACTTTAAAGTAGACCAAAAGAAGCCTACACTGGAAAATACTTCATGCGGCTTATTTTCAGATTTTTTTTTTAAAGGTTAAAGAAAATGTATGGTAATTAAATTTTATAGCGAAATAAAACAGAAAATAATTAAATATATTTAAATAAAATTTTATTTGTTGGATTCGGACCATTTTCTCTATTTTTGTTTTTAGATACTGGTTAAAATCTTTTTCTAAATAAAATGTATAATAAAATCATGAAGTGTCGCTCGATTTCTTCATTTATTAATTCTAGGTTGTCAATCTGAGTGGAGAAGATGGAGAATGGAAAATGGAAGACATAGTATCCGACAAACCTGGAGATAAGGGGGCTACAAAGCTAAACAGAGTTTGGCCGAGTGCTCCAACATTGTTGTAAATTTGAGCTAGAAAATCCACTAGATCGACGTGAAGTTTATTAGAATTCTATTAGAAACGTCGGGCATTTTGTTATTAAATTATATTTTCTAGTCATTTACAATCCAAAGATATTTGCATTGATATGAAAATTTAGTGTTGAGTTGGTATTACAGATTATTTAACTAAATTGTTCTATTTCGGCCACTTTTAAAATACTTAAAAACGCACTAAAATATTACCAAGAACTATTTTTTAAATAGATTAAAAAGCGCTAAAGAGTTTTTAGTTTTGCCTATACATTTTATGAAATATGTTTGATATTGTTAAAGCTGAAAAAAGGTTGATAATATTTATATAATTTGTGAAACTGCTCAAGTATTTTTTTGTATCTTGTTACGTACTCAAATTTTTATTTTCAGAAACCTTTCACAAGATGACCTAAGTTTAAAAGGGTTTTGAGGGGGAATTGTATAGAAACTTAATTCCGAATACAACATTAGTTTTTGGATTGGATCAGATGGGTGATGAGAAAGTTGTACTAGGAGGTAGAGATGGACAGTGGACACGTTCGACTTTTTTCATTTTGTTCGTTCATCGTTTGTAAACGACCCATTTTGTTAGTTTTTTTTCAATCGTTCAAAAAAATTATCTCGTCCACTTTTAAATTTGTTGTTCATTTCCCATCTATTTCGTTCGTTTTCTCATTCACCAATCGTCAGTAAAATCGTTCGTTTATATAAAATCGTTAGTTCATTAAGAAAACGAGAGTATTTTCAAAAGTTTTTGTTTTAAATCGTTCATTCAGTAAAAAAGCTATGGTTGTTTTAAATTTTGTTCCAAAAATCATTCGTTCAGTAAAAAACCGATCGTTTTTTTCCAAAATTTGTTGGAAAATTCGTTCGTTCAGTATTGATATGATAGTTTTTTCAAGTTCTTTTGAACGATTTAAAATCTTTCTTTTTTGTTGGTTTTTTAAAGAACGATTCATTTCGTTCGTTCATCGTTGGTTTTTGTTGCCTGAACGACACCCTTTTCCACGAAAAATTTCGTTCGTTCTAAATAAAGTCGTTTGTTCAAATAAACGATGCCCATCTCTTCTAGGAGGTGGACTGGAGGCTCGGGCAGGAGGAAGTCTGGTGGATCAAGATAAAGTTGGGTCAATGCAGTTCGGAAACCAGGAGGAGAATAAACCTAATCAGAAATCAAGACTGAAGGTTACAATTAAGTAGGATTTTTTAATTCTTATTTAATGGTTTAAAAACGTCCTTATTATATTTGCTCAGTATCTGCCATGCCTGGTATTGGTCGTCAGTAATAAAACATAAGATTTTTTTAAATGGAAAAACTTGCTGTTTAATGCATAGACCAACATAATTTCTAAAACCAAAAAAGTAAATTGACAAAATTTTTAAAATGTAATTTTTCGATTTTTCCAGGAGTGTATATTTTTGACAGAAATAATTTTTTAAAATTTGGGAGAAAACAATGAAAAATTGGGAAATCAAAAGGAAACTTTTTTATGTTTATTATACTTCTTTCGCTAAAATTTATTGAGTTTTCTGTATAAAATCATCTATTTTCCCAATTTAGCGAAATAATACCATAACAAATACAAACTACTTTTAAAATGAGTTTTTAAAAAATGAGGTGGGGGAGGGGAAAGAAAATGATTTTTTTCCGGAACATATGCACCTAGCTCTGTTGATTGCTTGATTTTTGATTTATTACTTATTTAGAAGCTGGAACGGAGTAGCTGTTTGGAAATGGTTGGCAAACGATGACACCTGTGGGATATGCAGATTCCCTTTCCACGGCTGTTGTCCTGATTGTAAATATGCAGGTTAGTTACAAGCTCACATCACACATGCTTTCCTTACTTTTATTTCCTCAACTAAATATTCTAAAGTGAACGGGCTCAAATTTGATCGTAATGGCTTGAAACTTCGCAAAACTAAAATCTGAAACTTGAATTTTTATTCTTTCAAGAAACCGGACTGACTTGACACTCACATACACAACTGGAGTCTAAGTCTATTTGTCTGTGATTTGATTTCGATTCGATTTGATTTCAATTTGATTTGATTCGACTTGATTCGGTTCGTTTCGATTTGGTTTGGTTTGGTTTGTTGGTTTGGTTTGGTTTGAATTGGTTTGGTTTGGTTTGGTTTGATTTGATTTGATTTGATTTGATTTGATTTGATTTGATTTGATTTGGTTTGGTTTGGTTTGGTTTGGTTTGGTTTGGTTTGGTTTGGTTTGATTTGATTTGGTTTGATTTGATTTGATTTGATTTGATTTGATTTTATTTGTTGAGGTGATGATTGTCCTCTAGTATGGGGAGAATGTACTCACTGCTTCCATATCCACTGTATTCTCAAATGGTTGGATACTCAACCCAACCAGCACTTATGCCCCATGTGTAGAGGAGAATGGAAGTTTCAAGAATCATCATGAGGAAAGAAAGCTTTTATTTAATTGATTAATAGCTCAAAAATAGATTCTAGAGAAACTGATTTTAAAAAATTAATTCTTAACTTGGCCTTTTTCTTATCCACTGAGAAATTCTGGCTCTTTTTGTGAAAAAGAAGATTTTAAAAACTAAGATAATTTTTTTGTTGTACAATTTGATATGCTTTCTTCAGGCTGTTTGCTTTAGCAATGTGTTTAACGTTTGTGATTAGTGAACCAGACTTTGAAAAAGAAATTAATGGCATCTGTGCTAATGGACCTAACTCGACAGAAACCGTGATAAAGTACAAAGTTGCTCGTGTACATGACGAATTTATAGTTCAGTTCAAAGGTTACTACAATACAGAGACTAGGAAACGGTTTATAACAACAGCTCTCTCCGCACATAATATTAGTTATACTGTTGTTCAAAGAACTAATCTCATGTCTAAATATCCAAGTGATTTTGATATAATATCTGGAGATCTCAATGAAAAAGGTTTATGTCGACTGCGTAAGCATCCTCTTGTTAAGTCTGTGACTCCCCAGCGACAAGTGACTAGAAGTCTGTCAGCTGTACCCTCCGAAACAGGTTATTTTATTCTACGAAAATATATGTTTTTAAACATCAGATCCTAAAATATTTCATTTATATAAATTAAAGGTTTAGTGGTATTAAATCAATGAAAATTGCAATAAATGAGGAAAGTTGCACATTTAAGGACATAAATTCACAAAATCTGATTTGTCAATTCTGATTTATTTTCTATCAGATTCCTGAAAAACAAGCTAAAAACTGGGGGGGGGGAATTAAAAATTTTAATTCCATTATGTTATCTGATACACAAATTTTAATTCAAAGGTCAGATAAAAATCCATCGATATTGTTCTAAAATATCTAAATCATCCTTTCATTTTGCAGCTGAAAATATCAAATGAAGGAAAAATAATCATGAAAGACTAAAAGTAAAACAAGAATTTAAAACTAAATTAACATTTCTCAGAGTGGGTTTAAAAGTTTTATAATAAATAATTTTGCTTATTTTCATCTTATTTTTGACTGTAAACTGTTTAACGCTTCTTGTAATAGTTAGTCATGTCTTTATGTTTGGAGTCCTTTGATCCTTAGTAGTATATTGGCTGCGCACACGTTTTAGCTTGAATTTAGACCTACAGGTCATGGTACTTTGTATGTAGTTTGATTGTTAAAATAATAATGATAATATTAAAGCTGATCAGTTATCATTAACCTCTTATAGTCTAATATACTATACGGGCCGACAGAAATGTTTAATGAAAACATGATGATAACTTTCAATTTAAGTGTTCTATCCAGGATGTAAAGAATGCCATGAGGGATCTTGGACTCATGGAAAGCGTAGTATTTCTCATTTATCCAGAGTCCTTCATGAATCAGGTAAGATACACATTTCTTATAACTTTGTAGATTTAAATAATAACCTGAACTGAATTAAAATATTTCAAAGAGTCGCCGAAACTCTAAATACATTTTAGATACATAATTAATAAAAGCGGGCATGCAAAATATTACTTACTGGACAATTTAGACAGTGTTTAGTGTTAACTGTTAACACATAACAAACTGAAATATAAGAGCTGGAAACTTTAGAATGGGGATATCCTTAATCCCAATTACTTAATCTGAGTATCTAATGTGCACACTTTTGATTTTCTTCTTAATCCTCTTTTTTTGGATATCCCTACTGTGTAAAAGTTACGTTTGATAACAAATACAGATACTGATTGAACTAATATCCGATTGAAATAAAGTCAGCTGTTCACATAGCGGCTTTTAGAGCATTTAAACAAATATTTTAATCATGTTAAAAAAACTTATTAAAAAACATATTTTATCATATTTGAGGACTAAAGCCATTTTGAACGATAGTCTTAATTAACATTAATCCAAAATTCACGTTCGTTTAATCGATCATTAGTTCAATTGATATGACACCATCAACACCAGAAATGCGTTAAAAATTAAAAACTGGTTTTTCAAAAGTTCAAGTGTGCATCTCTAATCTCTAGAAATTAATCTAAAGACTAAATTAGTCTTGAGATTAGCAAAAAGAGAGGATCAAGCATTGATCTTGGTATCCACTATTCTAAAGTTTTCAGCTCAGGATTAATACATTTTTTAAAGTTTATTGCTTAAAATTTAGTATTCTTTAACTACTCTGAGTTATGTTTTGAACAGTGTCTAAATTTTTTCGTTGAGAAATACGTTTCATACCCCCACCCCGTTGTTGGTTAAGAAATTAATGATACTGTATTTTAGGCAAACACTCAAGTAGAAAACTCCTACGTTCTATTCCTCGGCAGATCACATCAATCCTGAATGCGGATGTTTTGTGGGAAATGGGAATCACAGGGGCAGGGGTAAAGGTGGCAGTATTTGATACAGGATTAAGCAAAAAGCATCCACATTTCAAGCGAATAAAAGAAAGAACAAACTGGACCAATGAGAAAACTTTAGAAGATGGTTTAGGGCATGGAACATTTGTTGCTGGAGTAATTGCTTCAAGTAAAGAATGCCTTGGATTTGCTCCTAATGCAGACTTGCATATTTACAGGGTGTTTACAAACAATCAGGTGTCATACACATCATGGTTCCTTGATGCCTTTAATTATGCTATTATGAAAAAAATTCATGTACTTAATCTTAGTATTGGAGGGCCTGACTTTATGGATCAACCGTTTGTTGATAAGGTTTGGGAACTAACAGCCAACCATATAATCATGGTTTCAGCAATCGGAAATGATGGTCCACTATATGGCACCTTAAACAATCCAGCAGATCAAATGGATGTTATAGGAGTGGGAGGAATTAATTTCGATGATCAGATTGCTAAGTTCTCAAGCAGAGGAATGACAACATGGGAGCTGCCAGCTGGATATGGAAGGCTTAAACCTGACATTGTCACTTATGGTAGCACAGTGCGGGGTTCTAACCTAAAAAAAGGTTGCAGATCATTGTCAGGAACTAGTGTTGCTAGTCCAGTTGTTGCTGGAGCAGTTACCCTTCTCTACAGTGGAGTTCTACATCGTGGATCTGTAATTAACCCTGCTAGCATGAAACAAGCATTGATTGCTTCTGCAAGACGGCTACCAGGTGTTGGAATGTTTGAACAAGGGGCTGGTAAACTTGATCTTTTAAAGACATACCAGACCCTTACTACTTATACTCCTCAAGTCTCATTTTCTCCGCCATATGTTGACATGACTGAATGTCAGTATTTTTGGCCTTATTGTACTCAGCCCATGTACTTCTCTGGTCTTCCTACCATTGTAAATGTTACAGTTCTCAACGGGATGGGAGTATCAGGTGCTATAGTTGGAATACCAAAATGGCATCCCTACACACCACACATGGGTCATTATCTTGATATATCTGCAACTTACTCTGAACATATATGGCCCTGGGCAGGCTGGATAGCTCTACACATTACAGTACGATCAGAGGCTGCTGAGTTTGAAGGCATAGCTCAGGGGCATTTAACTCTAACTGTTAAGTCACCTAGAGCTGCTGAGGACGATCCTGATGATTTTATTTCCACAGTTTCCCTGCCAATCAGAGTCAAAATAATCCCAACTCCACCCAGGCACCGGAGACTCCTTTGGGATCAATACCATAACTTGAGATACCCACCTGGATACTTTCCAAGAGACAATTTAAAAATGAAGAATGATCCATTAGATTGGAATGGAGATCATCTTCATACAAACTTTAGAGAACTTTATCAACATCTTCGGGCTCAAGGATTCTACATTGAGGTGATGGGAGTTCCTATTACATGCATAGATATGTCCAAGTATGGAACACTTCTCATTGTTGATAGTGAAGAAGAGTTCTTTGTCGAGGAGATCAGCAAACTGCGGCGAGATGTAGATACAGGGCTTTCAATAATAGTATTCTCTGATTGGTATAATACTACTGTCATGAAGAAAGTAAGGTTCTATGATGAAAATACAAGACTCTGGTGGGTTCCAGACACAGGGGGCAGTAATATTCCAGCTCTTAATGAACTATTAGGTATGTGCATTGAACATACTTTCTTAAAATTATAGTAAATGTCGAGTGTCCCATTGTGAAAGGTCTAAGCTAAAAAATATCTAAAACACAACGAAAATAGTAACTTATATTAAATACAATTTCCTTTCACATTAAGGCACCTATCACAAAGCTAAAAGTACATATCTCTTTCCTGATTAAGTAAATTCATCTTGGGCATTATATGTGGCTAGGAGAAAGTCCCGAAAACACTGATTGATTGATTGATAAAAGTTATGCATAACCATTTGTATATTCATATTTCAGCTGGTTGGGGAATAGCATTTGGGGACAAAGTTCTTGATGGAGACTTCTCTTTGGGAAATCATGAAACGTCTTTTAGGTAATATATTTTATCAATTCATTTTTGAACACAATTTTTCCCCATTTTTGTTCGACTTCAATTCTTTTTTTTCTTTTTTTTAAATGAAAAAAAAATTGATTAGATCCTGTAGTGTGTATTAAACTATTTTTTTTAGTTCCATCTTTAATTTTCTCAAGCTGACACAAAACCAATTTTTATTATTTTAGCTCTGGCTCCAGCGTGGTCCGGTTTCCTCCAGATGGTCATTTAGTCTCTGCAGAGCTCGCGGTAAAATTAAACACCAATAATTGATCATTATTAAAATCAAAATGTCAACACAGTTTTTTTTTATAGTTAATACTTTCTAAATTTCGTTTTGGTTTAAATTGTTTATCCTGAGGCCGAATTAAAGAATTTGATCCGCGGTTTAAATTTAAGCCGCGGCTCAAATATGGTTGGTTTCACTTAAATTTGTATTAAATTTTTCAAGATTTAAGCCGGCGGTCAATTTTGGGGGATTTGAGACGTGGCTTAAATTCATTAAATTCGGTCACTGGAGTTTTAAATTTATGGAAAATAAATGTACTTTACGGGTTGTGGGTTGGGGAAGTGTCTATTAGAATTTAAACTTTTTCAATTCACATTTATATAGAAAGCGCAAGATATTAGAAATAGATTATCACCATTTAATTATTTATATTCCGTGAATTTTGTTATGCAATAAAAAGTTCTTAACTAAAACTTAAAGGGATTTAAGTGTAAGGGGTGGGGGGGGCATAACAGGTATTACTCTCCGGGAAATTTTAACAGTGTATAAACACAACTTAGCATTGTCCTAGGAGGCTGATTTTTTGCATGCAAGCTTAAAATTATGTATATTACATGCATTTTTTGGTTTTTTAACTTCATTAATTGCACTTGAACATTTATCCTGATACTCTTGAAAAAATTATGAGCTCCAAAAATTCACCTCCAAAGCCTTAAATGTCCGCGCGCGCAATAAAAGAAAATATCTTTGAATACTTATTTGCCAAGTTTGGTCTAAGTCAGAATAAAAGTATCATGAGATACATCAAACTATACCTATAAAGCGACATACAACATGTAAAATATGTGCTAAGATGACCCATGATGTAACTGCCGGCTACTAGCGCCCCAGTTAGAATGCTCCAATATTTAGGTTGACCTCAGAAAAGAATTACTCGTACACAATTACCTATAAATCGACATACAACATGTAAAATCTGAGCTAAGTTGACCCATAATGTAACTGCCGGCTACTAGCGCGCCGGTCAGTGAGCTCCAATGTCTATTTTGACCTCGGAAATGAATTCCTTTTCCCAATTTTGCTATAGTTTGATGAATCTCATGATACTTTTATTCTGACTTAGGCCAAACTTAGCAAATAAGTATTCAAAGATATTTTCTTTTATTGCGCGCGCGCGCGGACATTTAAGGCTTTGGAGGTGAATTTTTTGAGCGTATAATTTTTTCAAGAGTATCAGGATAAATGTTCAAGCGCAATTAATGAAGTTAAGATTGATTTACTGTCAAAAAAGTCGTATTTTTTCTCAAAAAGCGTGCGTGCGCGCCCACTTTTTCTCAGATCCGTTCAAAACCAAAAAATGCATGTAATATACATAATTTTAAGCTCGCATGCAAAAAATCAGGCTCCTAGGACAAGTTATGTTTATACACTGTTTAAATTTCCCGGAGAGTAATACGTGTTATGCCCACCCCCTTTCATGGGACCCTCAATGTCCCATTTATATTTGTACCCTTGAAAGCTTTGTCTGATCAAGTATGAATTGGATATCCATGTTTTTTTGTTGAAAATTTATTTTGATTTGCGGTTTCGTTGAAAAAGTTACACGTATTTCCTGCTTTAAAGAATGACTGGAGAAATTAAAAACGACATTAGCTTCGATATTTTTTATTTGATTATGGTTTCAAGTGTATCGTTGTAAATCGAGCATTGCATGGCCGGAGGGTCACTAGAAATTGCGCTTACATTCCCTTTAATAATTTTTTATACTTTTTCTATTTATATTATTGGATCATTCAACAGGACCAAGGTGAAGAGATACTAGGAGGAAAAGAAACCAAAGAGAATCATTCTATTCTGGGTCTTTATCAGGTAATTAAAATTTGCTTATCTATTTTGTGTTCTCTATAAAATGTTGCATTGTAGACAAGGGCCAGTAGTTTTGGTGGCAGAATAGTAGTTTACGGAGACAGCAATTGTATTGATGGGGCTCATCTTCAGAAGGTAAACATATTGAAACCAAAATGATGTAATGGTTCATGACAGCACTCAGGATCCGTTCAATTTTGATGCTTAAAACCTTAAACCAAAAAATAATTTTGTAATTCTTTTTGAAATTTATTTAATTAAAAATTTTTTCAGCCTTGTTATTGGTTAATGGATGCTTTGCTGGAGTATACTAGCGCAGGTTAATATTAGCATTTTTTTAGAATAATCTTTCTCTTGTTAAATGAGTAGTTTTAATCTATTAATCTGTCATGTAATGAATAGACTAGCACAATGTCGGTTGGTTGTGGTGAAAATTACAATTTAAAAGTGACTGAGTTGTTCGTTGAATCATTACAAAAAATAATGCCAGACTACTATTTTAAATTAATAAAGTCATCATAAAACTGTAGAATGGAAATAGGACAGCCCTAGAAGTCTGATTTGATTTAATTTAATCACTTGTTAGTTTAAATTAGTTTAGTCAGCTTGAAACTAGAATGGAAATAGGACAGCCCTAGAAGTCTGATTTGATTTAATTTAATCACTTGCTATTTTAAAGTAGTTTATAGTCATCTTAAAACTGCAGAATTGAAGTAGGACAGCTCTAGAAGTCTGATTTGATTAGATTTAATCGTTTGCTATTTTAAATTAGTAAAGTCATCATGAAACTGTATAATTGTAGTTGGACAGTTCTAGAAGTCTGATTTGATTTAATTTAATCACTTGCTATTTTAAAGTAGTTTATAGTCATTTTAAAACTGCAGAATTGAAGTAGGACAGCCCTAGAAGCCTGATTTAATTAGATTTAATTACGTGCTATTTTAAATTAGTGAAGTCATGATGAAACTGTAAAATTGAAGTAGGACAGCTCTAGAAGTCTGATTTGATTTAATTTAATCACTTGCTATTTTAGATTAGTTTATAGTCATCATGAAACTGTAGAATTAAAGTAGGACAGCTCTAGAAGTCTGATTTGATTTAATTTAATCACTTGCTATTTTAGATTAGTTTATAGTCATCATGAAACTGTAGAATTAAAGTAGGACAGCTCTAGAAGTCTGATTTAATAAGATTAAATCACTTACTATTTTAAAGTAGTTTATAGTCATCCTAAAACTGCAGAATTGAAGTAGGACAGCCCTATAAGCATGATTTAATTAGATTTAATTACTTACTTGACTAACTTCTAGTCCTTTTTGAAAAACATTTATACTCTATCAAAAAACTCTCTAAACTAAAGCTCTAGAACTCTGTCTTAANACTTGAAGCCTTTATCTCAGTAACAATAAGGCTGATTACGGATGCTTTGTAAAAATATTGACTTTCGGAATAATGCAGTAGGGACAAGAAAGTATGTTGATGTTATTGTTTTTTTTAAGATAGAGTGGGTTATTGGGAATTTAGATCTTTCAATGAAGGGTCACTTGAAATTATGTCCATAGAATCCCTTAAACTTTTGCCGTTTTCTGTTGTAACAAACTGCACTGAGGTTTAAAAATTTAATATATTTTTTAGATTGGTTTCTTCCATCCTTACTGTAATGCAGGGGGAGGAGGAGAAAGGGTTCTTTGGAGAGCTGTCAGGTAATTCAGGAAAGCGTAGCTTTTCTCCAAAAAAATTCTACATAAGAAATCGGCAAGATAANGTAGAGACAAGGTATCCTGCAGTTAATATTGTTGTGTATACTGGAGATACTGAAGCAGCTCCAGATCAGATCCTTGCTAAAGCAAGAGATAGGTAGTTTTTTTCACAAAAAATATTTATGATATGATAAGGGTAAAACTTATACTTTTAGATTTTCTTGAGTTTTCGAATTTGTATTTTATATATTTTCCTGAAAAATAATTCTTTTGTAAATAATTTTTGGGTAAAAAGTAAAACAAGGATGAAAAAACTTGCCTTTTCATCTCCAATTTTTCTTTTCACCCTCCGATCTTCTAAAATCATTCCACCCCCGGAGGGTGGGGGCGGGGGTAACTCTTAAAATAGTGCACACCAGTGCTTGGATGTTCATTATTTATATAATATTTCTAGGTTTGATATAACTATAAGCAGTAAGAAGTTAAAGTTTGTCTACTTACATAAACGTAAATATGTTGAAGCTGCCCTTTATCCTTACTTTACTATGCTTGGACAGAGTATAGGATCCATAGTGTTAGGTACAGTATATATGCATCATATTTTCACTGTTTTTAGTTTTTACTAATTAAAAATAACTATGATACCAAGGAGTAAGGAATACAAGGGAGATAGATACAACTGATGCGGCCCGCCCTACCATATGATGATGCATGCTTTGCAGACGGGTACTCCATTTGTAAAAGAAATATTCAGAATAGGTTTTTGTATACGCGGTAATTGTACACCAGACAAATATTTCTTATTCAAATGGAGTACCCGTCTGCAAAGCATCTATAATCATATGGTAGGGCGGGCCGCGTCATTTGTGTCTTCCTTCAATTACATACTCCATGTATGAAACTGAATTATTACTAAAGATGTACAATGTACAAGACTGTACTCAAAGGTAATGTTCTGGGCGATTTAAAATTTGCATAATGGATTGTTTCAATGATGATTTAATTAATAGAGTTGTTCAACACTTACATGAACTTTATTTTAAGAAGATTTATTTGATCATTATTAGATACAGGGTTACCCACAAATGATGAGACTTTAATGACGACCTGAAGTTCTGTTGAATTATCTGGCACACAATTTAAAAGACTTAGAAAGACCAAGAATGTACGAAAGAAGACCGAATAAAATCTGTACAGTCCTATCTGAAGTCTCATCCTTTGTGGGTAACCCTGTATATTTAAGATGTTTTTTTTCCAGGAATCGAAGCTTTACTGAATACTCCTCCTGATATATTTATTGATACTATGGGATATGCATTCACTCTTCCACTCTTTAAGGTTATGAATTATGTAATAATAACAACTAGTTAAAAATAATAAGCATATTGAAGAAAAAATATAAAAGTTCAAATTTAATAAAGGTAGATTGCTGTTTTTTATTAGCTGTCAGCCACTGGGATGCACTACTAAATAGTGTATCTTGGATTGCATTAGTCTGTATGCTGCATGATGAATCCCTTCGCCAAAATGCGGTCTGCCTATTTTCTACTTTCAAAATGACCGTAGATATAAATTATTTCATTTAAAATTAGAATATTTTCGTTTTATTAAATAAAATCAAATCTAACCAAAATACTTTTTATCTCGGGTAATTTTGAATGTACAACAATGGCACACCACATTTTGGAAATGGCAGAACATGGGCCATTTTGTAAAATTAGGTTTATGTATCAATGCCGCAAGCCATTTAAAATATCAAAGACGATTGTAAAGTCGTCTAATTAATTGTCAATAAATTCCGCTTCTTTCTGATTATGAATTTAATGTATATTAGCCTATGTAAGATATCAATTTATGATATGTGTAACTGTCTAGTTATATATGCCTGAGTTTAATGGTCAAAAAACAAATTTTATTTAATAAACCTGTCCTCATTAGCAACTTCTCTTTTCTGTACCAAGTTGTCCGATTGTAGGCTAATTGTAATTCTTATAAAGCCAGAAGCTTCGATTTCACGCAAAAAAAATGATTCAACCCCTAAATGAAGGGTCGTTAACTATATGTTTTGTGCTGAAACTAAGTTTATAATAATTAAATTTTAGTATATATGTGGAAGCAAAGTAGGTTGCTACGTTCATTATCCAACTATATCCACTGACATGCTTCATGCTGTTCAATCCAGAAGGAATGAAAATATTTAGAACACGATTTTTTTCGGAAGATCATAATAACAAAGTATATTAAAAGTAATACTTCTTGTTAAAAAGTTGTATTATAATTATTACTTTTTTCTTAAGTTTTTATATTCATTATTGTAAGAAGCTTCTATCTTCAAAATATATTAATTTTTTTATATTTTTTGTGATTGATTTTGATTCCCCCCAAAATACAATAATATTTTAAAAACAGATCAGCATATAACAACAGAAGAGCTTCTAGATCTCCTATTGCAACTTTTTTAAAGCTCAGGTAGGACAATTCATATCACGGTGTACTAGGGTCAATTTGGATTCGAACCAGACCGACCCTTTGTATCGGCCTTAGTGACGCTCGGCAAGTAACAGCTCGACTTTACTTTGATGGCGCGGACAGACTTTTTACAGTACCCGGCATATCATAGGCTTATTTAAACTACCCCACTAGCTAAGATTAATCCTAATTGTATTTTATCGTATAATTTCTTTTTGGTTGCCAGGGAATCATGATTTCTACGGAACAATGGTTGATTTTTGGCTTGTTTGTTTGTGTGGGCGGGTGGTTTTTTTGTCACTAGAATGACTTCCAGTTTCAAGAAAGTTCTAAAGAAAGGTGGTTTAGTTGGGATTATGGAGTGCCGAGCCCGAACACTATTTCATGAAAGGATAGGATGTGCTTAAATGATATATTGTAGTGGATAAATTTGCTGAACATCATGAATCAATAATGATATATTGTAGGGGATAAATTAACTGAACAAAATAAATCAAAAACGATATATTGTATGGGATAAATTAGCTGAACAACATAAATCAAAAATTATATATTGTAGGGGATAAATTAGCTGAACAACATAAATCAATAATATATATATTGTAGGGGATAATTAGCTGAACAACATAAATTAATAATGATGTTGTAAGGGATGAGTTAGCTGAACAAAATAAATCAAAAATGATATATTGTAGGGGATAAATTAGCTGAACAACATAAATCAATAATTATATATTGTAAAGGATAAATTAGCTGAACAATATAAATAAATAATTATATATTGTAAGGGATAAATTAGCTGAACAACATAAATCAATTATGATATATTGTAGTGGATAAATTAGCTGAAGAACATAAGTCAATAATGAAATATTGTAGTGGATAAATTAGCTGAACAGCATAAGTCAATAATGAAATATTGTAAGGGATAAATTAGCTAAACAACATAAATCAATTATGATGTATTGGAGGGGATAAATTAGCTGAACAAAATAAATTAACAATGATATATTGTATGGGATAAATAAGCTGAACAACATAAATCAATGATGATAAATTTACAAATTTCACTGTTTTATACTGTTATATAATCGTTGCTCAATCTTCTTCAGCATTTTCTTTTTGATAAATCAATAATGAAATGTTTTACATTTGTTATTACTGTTCCTAGATATTACCGGTAATTACTGTTCCTAGATATTACCGGTTATTTGCGTGGCTGTACGGTAAATGTGGCAGTTCTGCGGATGTAGTCATGGTAAATTCAAGGTAAATTCATGGTAAATTCAAGGTGAATTCATGGTAAATTCAAGGTAAATTTCGTCAACACTGTGGTAGGCAATTATATCAATATAATGAAGACGACTTTTATTTCAAGATTTTTTTTGTTAAATAGCTTTTTTCTAATTACAAGTTTACAAGTAATTATAGAGAAGATTTTTTATTGATAGCTTATCTTTTTTTCTATGTTTTTTGTATCCATTCTGATATAAATAGAAATTGAAATCCAAACTCGTCTTTATTGTATTGATATAATAGCATACCACGGTATTCAAATAATAAATTTTACTCTGTCCTTGTTCCATATTTCTGCATAAATTAATACTGTATGACAAATATTTTCAATATTTCTGTTTCCTATTTCCTGTTTCCTGTCGTCCTATTTGTAGTTCAAGAAATCTGAATTATTAGATGGACGCACTTTTCTCTTTTTAGTTTGCATTTGAATGCAGTGCTTAGAATCCTGATTCGTTGGATTCGCAACATTTTGGTTTTTTTTCAATCCGGGTCCGCATATGCGGATCCACGGATCCTGATCAAGGGGCAAAATATCGACCAAATAATGCAAAAAAAATGTTTGCTCTCAAACACCAAATCTAATCTGTTGTAAAAAGATGTTTTATCAAAAATTTCCTTGTTTCCGAAAGTTTTAGCCCAAAAATGAGCGAAAGAAAATATGAAAAATAATTTAAACATTCTTATTTGTTTAACAAATCAGTTAATCTGAAAGAATTGTTCATGGCCTAAATCCCGATCCATTTCCAGAGCGGATACAAGATTCGGATCCGCATCAAACTCAAATGGATCCAAAGCATTGTATTGCATATGTACTTTAGTTTCATCACTTTGTAAATCACTTTTATAAATTTAATTAACAAATTCGTTTAATTTTCAGTTGGACGGAAGAGCATATAAATAGTCTGTGGAATACAAAATCAGTAGCTCATAAAGTTTTTCCACCCTGTGAGGTTTCACATCTAGCAAAGGTAGTTATTTTAAATGCTTTTTTATGTCTAAATAAATTGACTTTTTTCTTTTACAATACTCTCAAACGGGAAAATTTATCAATATAAATTGTTTTTGTTTACTAAATACACCAGTTTGATATGTGTAATATGCAAATCTTTATAAAACACCTTTTTCATATATTTTTTGTTGTTTTTTGCGGACACAATAATGTTCAATGTTCATCATCTGTGTTGTAAGAAATAAATTATTATATAGACGTTTAATAATGGCAAAAATATAGGTATACCAAAAATTATTGATATTTTATAGATACCTCCAACCCGTGGTTCAGCGGAGATCAAGAAGATCATATCATTGGGACAGTTTAGACCAGAGAAGGATCATCCACTGCAGATCAAGGAAACTTTCTAGCATCATTTTTTTATAGGATGGATGGTTTTACTTTTATCTTCAGAAAATATTAGGAATTATCATGTTATTGCTTACAAATTAAGTGCACTGCAGTTTATGGGATGATTATAAACATCAGCAGCACCGTGTTTGTTTACATTCCTCCCAGAAATTGCCGTACACCTTATTTATTTATAAACAAAACTATGGAAGTTTCCTAGATTTTAACGACCCCCTGGACAAATTCCTAAATACGCTCCCTGACTATAAGAATAATCCAGATATGATTGCCGTTATATATTTATGCAGCAGGGGGTTTCAAATATAGTTTGGAATATAACTTTACAGGGGTGGATATTAATATTTTTCGAATATTAACATACAGGGGTAATAAAAACAAGGACGGAAAGGCTTTAAAAATAATAAATAAGCTGAAAAGAAAGAATGTTTGAATTTTCTTCCCTTAAAGTTCACTTTTTGTCTCTTTCAGATCTTCTCTATAAAAGCGCAAGAGTAAAGATCTGAATAAGGGAGGATAACTAATTATATTTTACGGAGTTACACCCTACCACATAGCAAATGACACACAATGTAAAATTAAATTCACAAAGAATAGAGAAACGCAGTGTAAATAATGTAAATCAACTTACTGTACTAGTCAGACGATTTTCATATTTTCTGTGGAGGATGAAAACTTAAAATTGAACACTGCCTATACATTTCATTCGCCTGGGAATATCATTGAATTATTTTAAGTGGATCTTTTTAGGTTAAGCTTGTGATAATTGGAGGATGCAGAGGGAAAGAGGATGAGAAGTTAGTTAAGGCAAGATTTTAGATCTACTTCTGATTTTAAATCTGATCTAATCAGTACATTTTTTTATCGTTTATATTTTTAGGACTTGAAAGATCTCTGTAAATATCTATCTGTAGAAAATAATGTTGAGGTAATTCATGGACAATATTTTAAAAAAAATATTTATGTTTTTTAACATCAGAAAAATCTCAATTTTTTCAAATTAGACATACGTTCCATATTATTTGTGAAATAGTGCAATTAAATACCTAATGAATTGTTAAGTTTCATGTAAACCTTGGTTACCCTGAGCTGCTGAGAGAGTTGGGGGACGGGTTAATCGGTATTCACACGATGTGGAATGAGCACTTTGGTATAGGGATCGTGGAGATGATGGCGGCAGGACTTCTCACAATCGCACACAGGTCAACAAATTCCTAGATTTTATAACCTTCAGAAAATAAAATGGCGTCATGTTTTGATGCCCAATTATCCCCCCCCCCCCTCAGAGCTCCCCCAGGGGTATGGGAATCATTAAAAATATAAACCCATGATGTCTATGGGGGCTTTAAATTAAACTTTTCAGAATCTATAGAAACGTGACCTTGTATCATTTAGTTAGGAAGGTGCTGACGGGCGTGATGTCTAACTCCATTCATGATTTTAGTGTTGCCCTAATAAATAAATAAACAGTAGTAATTTTTTCCAGGGTACACCCTTACCACCCCATTCAAATTCTAAATACTGTTTATATTACTTGAATTCTAGATCTGGTGGTCCCCTGATGGATATTATCATTGAGGAGTCTGGTGCTAGAAACGGGTTCCTGGCTGCAACCCCTCAGGAATATGCAGCACACATAGCATATATAATTAGGTACCTAAAAAATTAAACATATGAATATTAATCATATATAATTAGGTAACTAATATATTAAACATATATATATTAATCATATATAATGAGGTACCTAATATATTAAACATAAATATATTAATCATATATAATTAAATAACTAATATATTAAGCACACGAATATTAACCATATGTAATTAGGTAACTAATATATTAAACATATATATATTAATCATATATAATTAGGTACCTAATATATTAAACATATATATATTATCATATATAATTAGGTAACTAATATATTAAACATATGAATATTAATCATATATAATTTGGTAACTAATATATTAAACACATATATATTAATCATATATAATTAGGTGCCTAATATATTAAACACATATATATTAATGATATATAATTAGGTAACTAATATATTAAACACACATATATTAATCATATATAATTAGGTACCTAATATATTAAACATATATATATTAATCATATATAATTAGGTACCTAATATATTAAACATATATATATTAATCATATATAATTAGGTAACTAATATATTAAACATATATATATTAATCATATATAATTAGGTAACTAATATATTAAACATATATATATATTAATCATATAGGTAACTTAAAGATTTAACACAGATATATTAATCATATATAATTAAGTAAATAATATATTAAACATATATATATATTAATCATATGTTATTAGGTAACTAATATATTAACCATATATATATATTAATCATATGTAATTAGGTAAATAATACATTAACCGAAAGAGGGTGTAGACAGTTGATACTAAACTATTTCAACATTTCAAGTTCTAGTATTTGTCACAAGCCAAAACTTTTTTTTTACATTAAAGAGACTATAGGCGTAAATTCAAGTGACCCCCCGGCCCATGCAAAGATGGCAATGTCCGATTTACAACGGTACTTTGAAACCTTAATCGGATCAAAAATGTTGAAGATAACGTTGTTTGCCTGACTCGAGAAGTGTATATTTCTGATAATTTCGGAACATTACTTGTTATAAGGTAAGAATGAGCAAGCCATTTTTGCAGAGAAACCGCAAATGAAAATAATAGCTTAGAGAAACAAAAACATTGAAACATAATTCACACCTGATTAGATAAATCTTTTTCGTGTACCGTTGTAATTGGGAATTTCCACCTTTGCATGGAGGGTCACTTGAAATTATACTTATAGTCTCTTTAAGAATGCAGCTTATTCGTTTATTGTCTCATCTTATTCCTCTAGTATTTATTATTTCAATCGTATTTTTGTCTAGTATGACCGATGAGGGAAGAGAGGGTGTACGGGAGAGGGCTAAGTCCTCGGTTAACATGTTCAGCAGTCAAAAGTTTGATTCTGGTTGGATTCACGCAACCGATTCACTCTTCCCTAAATAGAAATGAGAATACTCATTTCTCCTGAGGCAGAATTTATAGAATTTGAATGCGTTGCTGAACCGCTAATAACAGGCTCCAATCTCTAATCACATATTAAAATTTCCAGCTGAACCAACCATGCTTGAACCGCGTCTAGACGCAGTTCAAATTCATTAAGTTCGGCCTCAGAATGTTCTAATACTTGAACGTATCATCACAGCTCCATAATGTGCCTTATGTTTTATTTGTTTTTATTTTACCCTTTGCACCACCTCCGTCTCTATCTTGTTCATTGTTGAAACTGGTTAAATTTTTTCTTACCCTTACTGTATTATTTGATCACTTGTGAGATCTTTAAAGGTTAAGGCTCTCTTTTTGATTTTATTTTTTTGGCTGTGAATGGTTTAACGATTTTGGTTTACCAGCTAAAAGTGTCACCTGTTTTGAACATATATCAAGGGCTTGCTAATCTAGATAAAATTGTGCTTGGCCTTTGCGTTAAGTAGACCAGAGACAAAAAAGTTACTAAGAAATCATTTCACTTCCCTTCCTCAGTCATGGGGTCTTGGAACTTATTTTTCGTAATGTTTAGGAAAAAATAACGTTCTTTTAGACAAAAATAACGAATGTAACCATTGAAAAAAAAACTATTCCTAATTTTTTTTACATTTATACATTAAAGGACACCCTTGTTAGTCAACCATGTCTGTCAGCATACCCCTGTAAATCTGTAAACCTGTACCTTTGTGTGTCACTGTTTCTGTTTTTCAGAAATAATGCTCGGTGTTCTGGTCAGGAGATATTCAACTAGACAATCTATATCGGAGATATTGCAACAAAAATCTCTAGGTAGGAGATATTCAACTAGACAATCTATATCGGAGATATTGCAACACAAATCTCTAGGTAGGAGATATTCAACTAGACAATCTATATCGGAGATATTGCAACACAAATCTCTAGGTAGGAGATATTCAACTAGACAATCCATATCGGAGATATTGCAACACAAATCTCTAGGTAGGGACTAGGGATCATCAGAAATAGGGAAATGTAAAATTTTAAAAAAATAATATTGATAGCATAATTCATGATATTTGACAAAATATTTTCTAAGGAAAATGCGATGTTTCTGGATGGGTTCGAAATGCAAGAAAACAGAAAGAAAACACATTTCTAGATTTAACAGATGGGTCATCTTTCACACATTTACAGGTAATTTTGCCACACACCCACTCATTCTCATTTACACAATAAAAACTCTTTCCTTAAATCCGAAGCGTTCATTTGCTTCTTCATTCGATTTAATTTGAGATTTAAATCTTATCCCTCCATCTTTGAAACAAGGTAAACAAATTTTTCTTGCGCTATTTTGCCTGATCATGAACTCAGCAAAGTATATTTTATTCTTATGTTCTAAATTGTGATAGGTTGTGTTGCCTAGTAGTTTGGTTCCTCATGACTTAAAGAACCACTCTGCTCTGAGGTACTTAATCTTATTTAGTATAGAAATTTTAGAATTTTTTTAACCATTTTTTTGGCTTTGACTTTACAAAAATCTGTGAAGGTTTTAACATTTCATAATAATAGTTCATGATAAGTTTGCTGAAGATTTTATTAAACTATTAAAACAAAATATATAATTTTTATATCTTCTCTTAAGGTTGAAATTTGGCATTAGTTATAGGAGAATGAATGTTATGAATTTTTTAAACCTATTAGATTGTTGTGAAAAAAAGTTATTGACCATTAACATAAACACCAAAATGTGCATTCGGCATATACAATCAGTGCTAAAAAAAATATGTGCCATCCAAACTCAATCATGAAATGTCAAACAATAAGTGATTATTAAATCTTTCCTTATCACACGATAATAAATCAAGTTTCTGCATAAAAATAGTTTATAATGAAGCACCAAATTAAAAATTTTCTTTGTTTTAATAAAAAGAAATATTAATGAGTTGGGTCCATTTTCACAGGATCTACATCAAACAAAATGAACCTAGAAGCACTGTTTACAGTTCACATCCATGCCTAATATTTTACATACATGCACATTGCACATGTTAAAGAGACTGTAAGGATAATTTCAAAGTGACCTTCCATTTATAGAGAGGCACGTCCGATTAACAACGATGAGTGCCAGGAGACTCGAGGTTACAGTGTACACTGTACTCTCCGTGCTAGTGTACACTTGCGCGGTTTCTTGGCACTTAATTTCCCGCTATTATATATAAATAAGAATATCTACGAAATCATTGATCAAACAAAGGTTTAAAGGGTATGATATAATAATGATAATAATAATATATATATTTTGGACAAATTAGATACAGAATTACAATATATGTTTATTTTGGATAAAAATGTTTTCACAAAATTTATGCTTGTCATTAGTGTAAATTTCTGTGGACAAAGTCTTAACGACCGTCTAAATTTAGCCCATTTCGTTGTAAATCGGACATGACATTCTATAAATGGAAGGTCACTTGAAATTATGCTTACAGTTCCTTTAAAGGGTGTCCGGAGATTTGATTGCAAGTAATCACAAAGGCCAAGAAGTTGAATTGCATGCTCAGGAAATTTAGGTTTTATTTCATTTATTAAGCTGAAAATTTAGTATGTTGGGTTTTTTTTGCCAGATGGTGGTAATTGTCATACTTTTAACTTTGGGGGAAATAGATGAAATATATGTATTTTGGATATGAAACGTTTTTAAAAGAGGTAGAAAGCTGGCTTTTTTTATAACGTTTTAAAAGTCCCCCCCCCCCCCCGTCGTATGGGGAAGGATAGTATTTAAAATGTGTATTCCTGTAATCTAATCTAAATTGTCTGGTACCAAGGAGATAAAAGTTATCAACAGCTGTGAGGAACCCTACCCACTTCAACCTAGAAAACATTTTAGGAACAATATTTATTGGATTGTTTTATTTGTAAACGTAGTAACTTGTTAATTCATTGAAATTTATTAGATTTGTGGGAAAGGCAGGACTTCAGCAGAATTTAGCGATTTTCTCTCTAAAAGTAATATAAAGCCCGTGGGCTCCTAGTCCTACCATGCCAAATTTTCTACGGAGGTTGGGAATTATGGGATTTTTTAATGCGCCCCTAAATAAATATACGTTAACGTAGTTTGAATTTTGTCCGACAGTTTCCATGCTACAAGAGTAAAACTAACAGTATATCATCCATACTTAGGATACGAAACCGTCTTACTCAAGCAATTCATCAATATTTTCAGGACAATGGTGAGACAATCGGTTTATCATAAATAAATGTTTGCTTGTATTTTGCGGCATTTTATCCCCTATTTTACTTCTTAGAAACACAAATATTTCTTTTGTTTTGTGTTTTAATTCTTTTTTCATACTTCAAAAGGGTTAAAAGGCCCATTTTTCAAACTTATAAATGTACTATAACTCATCTAGTTGGATGCTAATAAATGTGTGTCTTCTTGACTGGAACAAATCTCTGATTGGTCAAATCTCCGTATCTATATAAAGGGTGAGTCAAAAGAAGGGTGAATTGCGAGATTTTGCATACAATATAGCATTTATTTTTGGTATTCTCATTTTTGACAAATATGCTTGACATTTTAGAATTTTTTTTTGAAAGGCATTTTGATAGACCCTTTAAAAGGATTAGCAAAACTATTTTTTACTCAAAATTAGATAAGTAGAAAAACAAAAATGCGGGAATATATTTTTTCTATCACACCTTAAAATTTTAAATAGATCAGAAGAGTAGTTTCGAAGATAATGCGGAAATTAAATTTAAAAAATTTGCTATTATATTTTTGAAAAAATCCTCTCATCCCCATCTTTTTGCTGTATACCAAAGTAATAAATATTCTGTATTCTGTTGAAAATTGAGGAACCAGTACAGAACTTTGCTTCTAATGACTATTTCAACACTAAAATTGTGGATTTTCTGAATTTAATTTCGCGCATTTTCTCCGAAACTACTCATCTGATCTGTTCAGGATTTAAAGGTGTGATAGAAATAAAATTTATCCGCACTTTTGTTTTTCTGCTCATCTAATTTTGAGTAAAAAATAGTTTCGCGGTTTTTTAAAGGGTCTATCAGATTGCCCTTATAAAAGATTAAAAAATTTCATGCATATTTGTCAAAAATGAGACTACCAAAAAATGCTTTATTATATGCAAGATCTCGCTATTTACCCTTTTTTACTCATCCTGTAAGTATATAAAGTTGGTATCTCTATTTGTCTTTTGTTTGTATCACCTTTCATAACTCATGAGCCCCTTGACGGATTTGTTTCAAATTTTGATTGGACAAACCACGGGAATGTTCTTAGCTTGGTTTCAAAACTCTAAGTTTAATTGTTTTTTGTTTTTTCTTGAGCGAAGAGAAAGAACCATATCGTTAAATAGATTTAAACTGCTTGTGACAAGTAAAGGTACAACACTAATACTAGGCACACCCAGCTCTGGGAACTCTGGTATTGTGGATATCGAGGTCAATCTTTTGTTAATCTGTAGATTAATTCAATCTTTATTCGAAATCCCCCGATTGGTACGCGAGATTAAGCACTGTGTCGACTGTGGATATCGAGATCAAGTAATTGGGAGTATGAGTATCCAATACAAAAGTTATGAGCTACGAACGAGCAGAAAAGACTAAAATATGTTTTTTTTTCTAGGTTACATTCAGATCCACACGCCAATTCTTACCTCTAATGACTGTGAAGGAGGAGGTGAAGTGTTCAAAATTACAGAAACTAAATCAAAAACAAAGAATAATAGCGAAGAAACAAATCTAGAATATTTTGATAAGCCTGTTTTCCTCACTGTATCCGGCCAGCTGCACTTAGAGGCAATCTGCAATGGTATATCTAAGGTCAACACTTTTAAAGAAATTATTTTTTTTTAATTGATTTTTTTATCAAATTTTTTTGTTCAGGTTTACAACTTTAATCCCGCTTTTAGAGCAGAAAAAGGTAAAAAAAACTGAATTAATATCCACTTAAAAAAAATAAATCTATAAAATCACTTTTTCTCAGAAGCGTAAAAGATTGATGAAATTCTGCTTCTTTTTACTTTTTTTACTTAGTATTTAATACATAAGTATTTAGGTCGTACGAGACGACATCTGTCAGAGTTTTGGATGGTTGAAGCAGAGATGGCTTTTGTTGAGGTAAGATAACTAAAAACTTTATTTAAAAAAATGTACAAGCTTATTTTTTTAAATTTCAGTTTTTGTACTCCTTCATTGTATTAGATATCCTTCTCTGTCGTGATTTTATTTTATTTTTTCAGGACATTCATGTTTTAATGGACGGAATAGAAGAACTAATTAAAAATGTAACAATTAATTTTCTAAAATACCAAGCCGAAGATTTAAAGTCTTTTGCAAAATCTGCCAAAGTTGAAGATAGAACAGAAATTCTAAGAAATATGGTATCACTTGGTTTCCACAGAATAACATTCACCGAAGCTTGTCAGATGCTCAGTGATGCCGGTCAGTTTGATAAGGTTGTGGATGATTTTTCAAGAGAGCATGAGCTTTACCTATGCAAAAAATTAGGTGAGAGATCAAATATCAGAATTGACAACTAAGTGCTAGTAAGAAGGAATCCTACGAACTAGCGATGTGCTTTTAGTTGGTTCGTTTTTCGGTAGTTTTTTGGCTATATTTTCTTTTTAGGTTAAATTGCAGCCCGCGACGGGGGGGTTTCCCGACGTTCTATGCGTATGTCAAATTTTGACCCTAGGAGAAGATTTTTAGAATAAAGATATTGCAAGGTTGAATAAAAGCAAACTTTAACATAATACAGTTTTGAAATTTGAAGTTTTTGTATTTTTTTCAAAAACCCATCCCAAACCCGATTAACAACAATTCCACTAATCTTGTTTTACTGTTTTCAGGAGGACCAGTGTTTGTTTACAATTGGCCCAGAAGCTCAAAACCATTTTACATGAGAACATGTCAGGAGGTTAAATGTTACATATCTTTACAGTGGCACTTATTTAATAATTCTACAACGATGTATATTTTCTTTTTAATCACTTTCTTTATTATATAGATGTCTATATAGCAAATAGCAAAAGCCTGAGTCGCCAATTAAGAAAAGTTTTTTAAAGAAAACGTCTGGCTAATTAGTTTACTGTAAAACTTTTTTTTACATTTTTCGTCGTCGGTATTGAATAATTTTTAAAAATCCGATTCTCAAAATCATCCCTCCAAAATGAATAATCTATGGGGATTTTAAAGAAAGAATTTGTGCTCTTGTTGAACAAATATGCACCGTAAAAACGTCTCATAGGTCTCAAATTAATCCTAAAATATTTCTCTACAACACTGCATTCTCAGCTCAACTACCAGGTCTAGCCAGACATTCTCTTTGAATATTTCATAACTTCCACAATCTCAGCGTACGAAACAAAATACTCAATGTTTAAAATATTAGGATAGTGATCTAGTATATTGTGTTGACCTTCTTGTACCTGGGGTTGGAGAACTATGTGGCGGAAGTCTCAGAGAGATTAGCGCTACGGCCCTCGAATCTAGGTAACACAGATTACACAAATAGACAGGAGACGACGCAGTCATTCAAGTTCTGAAGCTTTAAGTCACGTCCTCTTTTAAAAAAAATGTACACTTCAAGAATAACATCTTAGGGATTAAAACGGTCCTTGAGTTCTTTATCATGTAAGGGCGGGGAAAGGAAATACATGTAATTTCAAGTCATTTTGTATGGCAATCCAATCCAAAATAATTTTACTGATAAAAGTAATAATAACGAGAAGCTAAAGATCCAGTCTTTATTAATTTAAGTTCTTATGGTCATTAAATTCTTATTTTGATGTTCTGAACTTTTAGGGTAGAAGGCTCCGAGCTTGAATGGTATATTGATATGAGAAGAAAGGGTTCTGCTCCGACTGCAGGCTTTGGATTAGGATTCGAAAGATTAATTCAGGAAGTTCATAGTTTTTATCATTTTTCAACCTTTTATTAAGATTATAATACTTTTATATCAACATGATCCCATAAGTATTTAAACAACAAAACACGGGCATAAAAGTACAATTTTCCTTATATAATGATATTATTTCAATTATAAAAGAATAATGCATAAACAAAAGAATTATTTAGAGAGAAAAAAATGGTAAATTGAACTTGTATATGTACTTTCATGTACTACAGTTAAACCCTAAATGAGCCATATATTGAAAGAATTTATTAAATGTCGTCTTGACAATTTTTCAATGGGTTTTATACTATTTTACGTAAATCTCAGTATTTGCAAAAATAAATAAATAGCCATGAATATGTGGGAACAGTTTTAATCATTTAATTAAAAAACTAAATATCTGCAACATGCCATCATCAGAAAGTGAAGAATACGACATTTGATGAATTCTTTCGATGTATGGCTTATTTAGGTTTTAACTGTAACTAAATCCAAAAAAAAACAATAATAATGATTTTTTGGTGATTGATGGAAATTTTCTTACAAGACCAAATAATCCTAATTAATGGTAAAATCAAAGCATCAGAAATTATGTTCAAATAAGTGAACTAATTTTTATCATTACAATATTCTTTGATTCCTAGTGGTTAAAAGGAATTTTTAAAGCTAATCTTTTTTTAAATAATCTTTTAAGATTGTACTTTCTATTGTTTTACTCTGAACATATTTCTCAGTGGTTGATCGGAGCTGAAAACATTAAAGATACAATTCCGTTCTACAGATCATCGCATGAGTGTCAACTGTAACATATCTGTTGCTAGAACATATACACTGATTCAGATGTCAAATTATACAATCCTAAAAATTGAGATTCTAAAATTACTAAAAAGTCTGAATTGGTAAACACAAGTGTATAAGAACGTCAAAATATACGATTTATTTGTTTTTCAGATTTTTATTAATTAAAATGGGACTTCTCAAACAATTTCACATATTTTGTATTTCTTTATTTCTAGTGACAACTTTAAGGTTAGTAAAATTTAAATCAGATGTTTATGTTTAATTACGAAATATCAAGTGTTTGTTTAAAAACATTAAGTTTTAATTCTGAGTGATGACCTAATTTTGGCTTATTATTCTGGTAAAAGTTTTAATTGATTTTTTGGAATTTTGTTTGAATTGGGTTTGGTTTGATTAGTATTTGATATGAAGCGGGTTTGTATTTTTTTTTAGATTTGTGTAATTTGAGTTTGGTTTGGTTTGGTTTGATTATCGTCAGGTCAAATATTTGAATTAGACTTAATTTTAGCATTATTTCAGGGCTGAATGGAATACAAAAGATTTTCAGAAAAGAGAACACAGTCTCGTTAAACCTTACCAGGTAATGCATCAATGTTTATTATTCTAAATTTTAATTATTATTGATAAATTTGTTGCAGGGTGCAGGGTTTGGTGTTCCGAACTGGGATTTTCTAGGTAGTACAATGGTCACATCTAATTATGTCAGGTTAGAAACTTGAAGCATTTTCTATCACTCTCCCAAAAAAAACAGTACATCCGTTGGATCCGCAACATGTTGGCTTCCTGGATCAAGGGGAAAAATATCAATCAAGAACTGCTAAAAAAACATTACTCTTGAAAATCTAATCTTTAAACTGTTAAAAAATGGAGATTATCAAAACTTTTCTTATTATTGAATGGCTCATCAAATTTAAACATTAAAATAAGCGAAAAAAGAAAAAAAATTAATTTGAAAATTTTCTTTTGTTAAAAAATCAGAAAATTTGATAGAAATTTTCATGATCTGGATCCGGATTTTTCATTGCAGATCCGGATCCGCATCCGCATCAAAATTTAATGGATCCTTAGCACTGAAAAAATAGTAATGGGATATGTGGATATCTTGTTGGGGATGATTTAAAGTGGAATAAAGTAGGAAACTGGATAAAATTACAGAAACCAAGTTTACATCAGTTCATAAAATAACGCAGGAAAATGAGAAAAAAATACTTTCTCCTTTACTCGACTATTTTCTACTGAATGTGTGTACTGTTAAATAACTATATTTTCCAACGGCACTTTAATGACTCCTTACATTTCTGTTTTACACACTGATTCCTAAAATAACTTCACTGTCGAATATAATTGACCAAAACCCAAATAGACAGGTTAAGTGGCCAGGAGCTCAACAATAGTACTCAATGGTAACATTGCTCTATCTTTGACTGTAGGTTGAACGATAATAATAATGATAATAATGCTATGTAATGGATAGGTTAACACCAGACCAACGAAGTAAGCAAGGTGCACTTTGGAACAGCGTTCCTTGTAAAACTAGGAATTGGGAACTCCAGGTTCAGTTCAAGGTTACAGGAACAACTAAGGTAAATAGTGAATGAGTCTAATTTTCAAATATCCTTTCTAAAATAATGTTAATTTCAAACCACTTCCTTATCTTTTACAGCTATAAAACACAGAATGACGAAGTCAACATTGATATGGGGACTTCAAATTTTTCTTTTAATGAGAACATTTCCTAAAACTAGATGTATGTATATAAAGTAGTATTCACTGTTTGTTTGGATCTAAGATCATGACTCAGGAACCGCTTGACCGGTTTGCCTCAAATTTTCATTGGGGAACTCAGTGAAACCACGGAAACATTCTCTAAAAAGTCTACGCTGAATGGGTCGACTTATATTTTAGAGGAAAATTTGTTTTTAGGGAAAGCTACGTTCACTAGCTGGTATATTTATATTATTGTAGTCAAGGGTTTTTAGTTTTTGTCTCATAGTAATTGCTAGAAAATGTGTTGCACAGTTTCATACTGAATCATTTTAATTTGAAAAGTTGTGTTAAACTCACTGTTGTCTTAAAGGACCTATTTGGTGACGGGTTTGCTATCTGGTATGCTAAAGACAGGATGGAATATGGACCCGTCTTTGGAAGCAAAGATCTATTCTCAGGTACAGAAGAGGATTACCAGTGGTTTAGTAGGAGTTCATACACATCTATGTAATGCTCTATTGCTCACTTTTAAATCATTAAATGTTTGCTGTTGGCTTTTAGGCAGTCCAAACTACACTAGTTATTAGTTAAACTTATTATACAGGGTTACCCTCAAAGAATAAGACTTCAGAGACGATTGTACGGAATTTATACTGTATGTTTCCTGATATTCACAATTCCCTGCAACTGTAAACTTGTTTTTTTCTTTCCCAAATCATCATTTAAACCACTAGATTACTATATTCAAGGCCGAATACTTAATTTATCTTTGGAATCGACAAATATAAAGAGTGTTTGTTCGTCTTTACAGTCTCATCCTTTGTGGATAACCCTGTATGACAATGTGTTCCACCACACGTCGTAATACCATTGTTTCATTAAGGTTTGGCTGTGATAGTAGATACATACAGTAATCATAACGGACCACACAACCACAACCATCCATATGTATCTGCTATGATAAATAATGGAACTCTCAGCTATGACCATGACAGGGATGGAACCCATACTATGCTGGGTGGCTGTGAGGTTAAGTTTAGAAACTTTCAGCACGAGACCTGGCTGGCCATCAGGTATAAAATGTTAAAGTAATTTTTAAGTAATTTCTTAATAACAGTTTTTTAATATTTCTATTTATAACAAGTTTTTATTACTGATCTTTTACAAATGAGACCGATCTTAAAGAATTTGAGCTGCATCGCTAAGGTACCTACTGCCGGTTCAAAGTTAAACCACCGATTCAATCGATTTAAATACCGGCGGTAGGTAGTTTAGAGACCCGATTAAAAAATTTGAGCCATGTTTATAACTAGCTGAACTACTTACCGCAAGTTCAAATTTATTCCACCAATTTAAATCCTTCCCTAATCTTTAACTTTGAATCGGTGGCTCAAATTTTAACCGGCTGTTGGTAATTCAGCGACATAGCTCAAATTCTTTAAGGTTTAGACCTAAATCAAATTCTTAAAATCTGTCTCTGATTGTTTAAATCGTATGTTTGATTAATTTATTGACTAGGTATGAGAATGACAAGTTGACGGTTAGTCATGACCTTCATAATAAGAATGTCTGGGCGCCATGCTTCTCTATAGGAACATGATGAAACAATTATAAATCACAGTATATTTTCATTTAAAAAATACCCTTTACAAAGTGATTTTATCCAAAATATTAAAATTTGATGTTTTAGATAAACTTTGAAAACTCTAAATTCAAACCCAAGCTTTCCTGAACAACATATAAAATTAAAAACTTGTTTTGTTGATTAAAATAATTTTAAAAATTTACTTATCTTTTTTTACCAAAAGTACATTTGAAACGACAAAAGTTTGATATTTAGGAAAACCAATTAAAATGTTTTTTTTTATCTTGTAGAGGGTGTTCTGCTACCAACCGGATACTACTTTGGAGTTTCAGCGACTACTGGAGATCTCTCAGGTTAGATATTTGAGAACTATCACTTTCATTTAGAGGCAGGAGGAAATTATTTTGTGGTTTTTATCGAACTGATAGTTTCATGTCATTGCACTTCTCATGTCATCGCACTGTCATTGAAGAAAATTTAAATAATTGTTTCTTTTGTTTCAGACAATCACGATATTATTGCAATAAAAACCTACGAGCTTGATACTGCAGATGGAATCTCAAAGGAAACCAAACTTGATTTAAAACCAAATACATTTTCTACCTTCGAAACCAAACATGATTTGAAACCAAATACATTTTCCACCTTCGAAACCAAACATGATTTGAAACCAAATACATTTTCCACCTTCGAAACCAAACATGATTTGAAACCAAACATGATTTGAAACCAAACATGATTTGAAACCAAATACATTTTCCACCTTCGAAAACAAACATGATTTAAAACCAAATACATTTTCTACCTTCGAAACCAAACTTGATTTTAAACCAAATACATTTTCTTCCTTCGAAACCAAACATGATTTGAAATAAATTCATTTTCCTCCTTCGAAACCAAACATGATTTTAAACCAAATACATTTTCAACCTTCGAAACCAAACATGATTTTAAACCAAATACATTTTCCACCTTCGAAACCAAACTTGATTCTCAACAAGAAACGTTTTCCACTCCTGAAATGTTTTACTGATTTTGAGTTAAAACTTTGTTTAAAAGTATGCTATTTTTAAGAATTCCTATTTTTTTTGGTTTTCTATATGTTTAACTATTCACTTAACATGTAATAAAAACACCTTGTCTTTGTATATATTTTCTTATGTTTGATTTGGATAGGAGGAGAGGGCGAATATTGAACCTCATGCTCAATATTTTGAATCTCCAAGAGATCACAAGGAAATCATAAATATTATTACAGCTATAAATTTAAATATCTAGGCGTTATTGATAATATTCAGGGGTGTATACTTTCCTAAAAAAAAACCCTGAATATTTCTCAATTCCTATAGTGCCATATAAACGATAACCTTTTCTGCTGTGAAGATAAAAGATATTTTTCAATTAAACATACATTTTGAATTTATCACTGCTTGTTATTGTAATGACTATGGATTTATGGTTGACATGTTAATTTTTTTATTTATAATTATTTTTACTAGATAGATAAATTTTAAGCCTAGTGGTGCAAGTTATTTATTATTCTGGCCCTCAATAATATTGATTTGATCAGGCTGATCCTGAACCTAGTTCAATGAGTGGGATGAAAACATTCCTTCTCCTTCTTTTTGGAATTCTCTGCTGCATTGCTTGTGTTGTCATCGGTGTCATGATTTATCAAAACCAACAGGAATCCCGCCATTTTAATAATTTGTTGAGAATTAATCTATATTCGCATTTTTTAATGTTGATTAAAATTGATTTTAAAGTTTAGAATCATTATTTTATGGCGTTATTGTACAGGAAAACTCCAGAAAGAGATTTTACTAAGTTTCTTCTTCTTTTCTCTGGAAAAAAAACTTTGAAGTGAATGAAATGAATATGTTTTAACACCTGATGAATCTATTAGTGATTTAGTCTGGAACACATCTTGCACTTCTGACTGTTTTTTATGAAAGAGACATTGTTTTGTAAATATTATTTTAAAACTCTATTCCATTTATTAGATTTTCTTATCAGAATATTCTAAGGTTTCTGTATTTCTTAACTGCACCCCATCCTTTGCCTTTCCCATTTTTTAAAGCAGACTTTTTAGGACATATATAAAATATTCAAGCCTCCACGAGAAGTCTTAAACAGGCCAAAGTTTTTACTGGGGCATCTGTGTAGTCAACAATTTAATTGGCAATTGTATAAGATTTGTTATCAAGTCGACAACTTGGAATTATGTTTACTTTTCTATTGAGACTGAAGACAGTGTCTCTTGCAATGATTATAGTTCTCAAAGATATCTTCGTTATGTTTAGTGACCACTGTAATTATTATTTACTATTCATTAAGATCATGATTATTTGTATTCAATCAAAAGTTTGAATTTGCGGCCTGCACCGCTTTGAGTTTTTCCTCGCTATTTGTATTCATCTGTGTCATTTAGAATTATTACTCTCTGTGTGATAATCAACAGAATTAAGCCAAGTAAATGCACGCCTGATTAATTTTGAAAGGGGGTATACACCTTATTGTTAAAGTTAGGACAAGGAAAATTTAATACAAGTGCGCCCCGTTGTTTAGTTTAAATGTTTTTTTTGTTTACATCTAATGTTTGCTTTGATTTAAATTTTCAAAATTTGAATCGATTTTGTTTTGTTTAAGATCCTAAGGTATGTGTGACAGTGTGTGCTTTTCTAGTTTAAATGTTTTTTTTCCACGCTCTCTGAAATAAAATTTTTGTATTTATAGAATCTTTTTAAGTCCTAAAATCTGAAAATATAGTTTTCAACTTTTTTATTTCAGTTACTGTAAAGTAATAGACACATATTATATATTTCGAATAGTTTCGTGTTTACAGATAAATGATTTATATTCGTGCATGTGTAAGCGGGTGTTGACTGATGTGGGTCGAATATGATACAAAGAAACATTAAAGTTTTTAAGGAAGATAGATATCGAACCTATATTCCGCTTTCCACTCGATAATCTTAACTCGAACAATAATATATACCAACCCGGAAAAAAATGCATTTAAAAATTTAAAACAAAATCTTTCTATTTTATTCGTAATTTTTGTCTTGACTAAACACTAGTTTTATCTAAAAACTTTCTACAAAACCATAGACAATAAAATAATAATAATAATAATAATAATAATAATAATAATAATAATGATAATAATAATAATAAAAGAAATAATAGATAAATGACATATAGCCGAGTTGCCGTAGGATAAGTCTGATATATATTTAATCTACGCAGAAACGTGCATTGTTACAGATTTAATAGTGAGTCACACAACATTGAAATCTACATTACTGGCAGCAAACTAATGATTTGTTAGTGTGGTATGGCTCGCCCTGAAATATCTAATCTTAAATTCAAGTCTCCATGCAAAGTGTCTAACGGTACCCTTGACACCTTTGTCTAATTTAAAACGTAAACCATTGTCGTGTTTATTTCAGTTTCTCCATTGTTTCAGTTTCTCCATTGCTTCTTACAAGCGAGAAATGCGCAAGTCACTTTCGCAGATGAAATTAAACAATTTTAAGCAACAAAAAATTTGATACTTTATCAGCCAAAGCTTTCAAGGGTATTGATTATTTTTATACAGTCTTTAAACAGTCCAAATTGTCCCGCTCTGAGGGTTGTACTAAAACTAATGCTAACAAAGTAGGGTTAGTTGAGATAATACTATTTTAAATCAAACATGAAGACAAAGGTACTAAAGATAACTAAAAATACTGTTGTAAATTCTTTAAATTTTGGATTTCGACATAAAGAGACTTTTGTGAACACAGAAACACATTAATTGCAAAGATAGAGATATTTTGTTTGAGTCTCAACAAAAGTTATTTTCTTTTAAAAAAGCAATCAGATCTCAATTTGTTTAGCGACCGTTTTGTACAAAATATTATAACCTTGCACATAACTTCTAAAAAGAGAAATCAAAAAAGAAATTGAAATGGAACATTGTTTCATAGAATAAGGCAAATATTTCTTGCGTGGAAACTTGAATAATAGCTTCGAGGTATTAAGAAATGATCTTCTTATTTAATCGCTGGTGTAGGAAGAGGTGCTTCTACAGTTAGTATTCCATCCTACAAAAGGTAACATTAAATATATATTTAGTCAAATTGATTAGATGCAAGGTTGGGGGTTGGATTTTCGTACACTGGTAGGCAATTATATCAATACAATGAAGACAACTTTCGATTTAAATTGTAATTCATATCAAGCTTGGATACACATAAACATAGAAGTCATCAGAAGCCGTCAATCAAAAAGGCTTCTCTTTGATTACTTGTAAACTTGTAGTTCGAAAGAAACTTGTTAAAAATCAAAACTTAAATAAAAAGTCGTCTTCATTGTATTGATATGATCGCTTACAAGTCCGTGCAGTCCTATTACATAGAATTAGTCAAATGCGGGCAAAGACCTATCTCATCTTTGGTAATTAATTAAGTGCCTGTACTACTACTGCCCCATTTAAATAACAACATTTTATCTTGGAAATATTAGCTGAGTTTTCTTATCTTCTGTCATTGAAAAATCTACATGGCAAACAAGTCTCAGAATAAAGATTATTTATGTTTGATGCTTAGTGTCAGAGGCGTATTCAGGGGAGGGGGGGATATTGGGGATCGGCCCCCAACGAATGCTGAGCCCCCCCACTAGAAAGACAAACAAAATTTCAGCCCCCACCCCCATGGACAAGTTCCTTAATACGGCCACCACCCCTGGACAAAATCCTGAATATGCCCCTGCTTGTTGTATACTGTAAGAAAAACCACTTCAAAAACCTTGGATAAAGAGGATTTGATGAGTTCTGGGTCTGTACCCTGGGGAAGAAGAAATTCCCTGTTGTACTCTCTATACACAGTTCTAAAATAATTATTTATCAATTTTTTTAAATAGACTTTTAGGGCGCTTCCCCCTATCTAATAACAAATTTAATGTTTAAATGTTGCTTTTCGACTTCAAGTGACCTTTTTTTTCTTGCAAATGTAAAACTCAATTTTTCGCGGATTTCTCTGTTATCTGGTGTATATTTAAAAATAATGTCGAATTTTTCCCCTGTTTGTAGGGTTCAGACTGACAACATACAGCTTAACAGATGTATACACATGATATTAGACAAGGAAGAAAGAAGAAAGACATTGAAATTCAATTTCATTTTCAAGTTATTACTTTTTTTTTCTTACGCTTGGTAAACCCAACAACCGAATTGATCTTTTTGCATTGCGTGATGCGCTTAAAGAATGTGAAAGTAAGAAACCAATTCCGATTTACTTTTAACCTTAAAGACGCATGCATGCAAAAAGAATGCAACCATTTTATCAAAAAAAGGGTACCTAACTTATTTAGACTAATTATGTTACCTGCCATTAGAGTTCTCTTCATGTTTAGCTTGAACAAGAAGTTTATTATCTACAGTTTTCACAATAATCTCTTCTGGAGAGTACTGAGAAACATCAAACCTTTAAATAACATTTTAAACGGTTAGAAAGTGTCTTGTAGGTTAATTGTTAATCCTTCGAAATTAGTTTTTCACCCTACTGTCGATATTTCAAGTTTAATATTTTTCTGCCCCCTCTTATCTATGGTTACTTGATAAACAATAGACTTGCCTGGCAAGTCTTCCCGCAACCCCCTACATTAGAGGAGGAGAGGTGGGGTAGAATAAAGAGGTCGTAGGACTAATGAAAGCCTTTAGGAGACTTTGGATAAAATAACAGAAATTCAAATGTCAGGGGGGGGCAAAAAAACGCTCAGGGAGGGGCAAAAAACGTTTGCGCTTCTCACCTCCCCCCCCCTGGCTATAATCCTGTGTACGCGCCTAAGTTTATAGAGTCTTACTAAATTTTCTACAAGTATGTCTTAAGAGTATGCACTCCAACAGCCTTCAGCATAAAATGTCTAAAATCTCACTGGTGTCTATAATAATTATTTTAGTTTCGATGAACAATGAACCTTGTCCAAGATGTTTACCTGAGTTTCAATTCTTTCTCTTGAACCCCGCCCGCACTCACAACTTTATCCTTGAGAAGAGGAGAGTTTAAACCCTGAAATAAATTTTATGAAATTGTAGTGTACTTTATCATTATTACTCACTTTATCGTGAATTTCATAATAAACGTGCAATAAAGTAATCATCGTGCTAAAATATTAAATTAGCTGTAAAGTTTTGATTGATTTCCAAAATACTTTTTCGATATCTCGAAGGTTCTCGTTTTTTAAGATTATATTTTGTCCCCCGCTAAAAAGGCTTGAACCTTCTCGATAAAGAAAAAATTTCTGTCCAAAAACTTTATAACACTGCAAACCAAAATAACAGTGTTATAAATAGTTATATATCTATAACAAACTTATTATTGAACTGACGAACAACTCTTTTCTGAATTTCTCGACAATGTAGCAAAATTTTAAGATACAAAAAATGCAAAAAACAATCAAGAACACAGTAACATAAATTTCACTAGTAAGGGATTGTTATTTGGCGTACCGTCCCGTTTTGCCCATATTGTCTGTATGTGTACTGTACAGCTTGCTCTACCAGGTTCAAAGTCGGCCCTGTACTTGATATGAATCGGGTTTAAAGCGCGTTTTTTCATTATTTCATTTCAATATGTACAATAGAATTTTTTTAATGATTACCTGAAGCCAGGCTGAATGGCCTCCAAGTCCTCCTGTGACTCCTGGAACTAGATCATGATCTCCGGTAGATGTGCTAAAAATTAATTTTTTTAGCTAAAAATAAACAGAGGAGGAATTTAAAACATGCATGGTTCCACTTGAAATTGTATTCAGTGTTTGAGATTTGAGCCGGCGCTCAATTGGCGGTTCAGTGACTCGGTTCCAATTCTTTAATTCGGCCCCAGTAACACCAATATAAATTGAGAGGGATAAAGATGCATTGGCGAGCTAAATTTGAATCTTGGTTTGTATTCAAAATAAATGAGAAAAGGAAACTGACAAAAAGTGGAAACAAATGCGACATTATGTAGTTTTTGTCAGTTACAGGAGAAGCAGAAAGTCTTTCCAGTGAATCCAGTACCCATCCATCTTAAAGGGAATGTACACGAAAAAAGGGGACTGAAAGCTAATCACTTTAGCTCTTGATCGCGATCCATGAAAGTTATATCTGATGTTCCTGTCTCGAGAAATAGATGTAAAAATGTGTCAAATTTATACGAAAATTCATATAGATGTAGTAGAACTCCCACCAATCAGAGTGCAGTATACTGGTCACGTGGCTTTGACTGTATCACGTGACCAGTTTACTGCACTACCATTGGTGGGAGTTCTGATGACGTCATACGGACTTCTCTATATCTCTATATCTATTAACAATAAAAATAAAAATCATAAAATAATAATTGGAAAAAAACCTAAGTTACAATTAGGTTTCTCTGGGATATCTTCGTTTTCAGATTGGTTATTTATAGGCTGAATATGATCTGTTTAAACCTACCATTTCTAAACCAACTTATTCATGTGAATTTTTGTATAAATTTAACAGTTTTAAATCAATTTCTCGAGACAGGAACATCAGATATAACGTTCAATGGGTCGCAATCAAGAGCTTAAGTGATTAGCTTTCAGTCTATATCCCCTATCATTTTTCCTTTACAGTTTCTTTGAGCCAGTAAGAATTCTTAAAGATAAAAAATAAACAGGATAACCCACGCACAAAGGTTAACCCTACAAAGTGTAACAAATTAAATTTAGATAAAAAGATAATAATTAAAAGAAATTACAGCAAAAGCCTTAATAAAAAAGTAAAATGAACAACTTACAACGTACCTAAACATTTAAAAAAAATTTTTTTTAAAAAGCTTTAGTTTTCTTTTTCTTGATTGTAATCTTTTAATGATCACTTATATTTACCTCACCAACTATCTTAAATTTATGTAGCCCTAGAGATATGCATTATAAATTTGAAACGCGCATTTTTCTAGCTTAAGTTAGAAAGGAGTATTGGGCAAAATACTGCTCAATTTTTGCAATTTTAACAGTAAGGGTAACTATAAATATTTTTAATAAATCTTTTCTTTTAAGGCTCATTCTTTAGGGGTAACACTGTATAATGAATGATAGTTTATAAAATCGTAATTGAAAAGTAAAATTCTACAAAAATACAAAGTGTAAAAATGTAAATAGGAATTTTACATAAAAAGATAATAATTAAAAGTGACTACAAGCAAAAATCATATAAAAAAGTAAAAATAAACACCTAAAAGAAAAAAAACTAAAATCCACATTTAAATATATAAATACGAAAATTATGGTTTAAATAATAAATTGCTAATGCGAAACATATGTATGTAAATAAAAGAGTAATAAGGATTTTTTTTGTTATCTTTGTAGCCTGCAGTAAGCCAAAGAAAATTGTTTGCAGGTTCAGGTTGCATGATTTTTCCGATTCTCAAAACGAATACTAAGTATTGTGCCTTATTGATCCATTTAAGTATTTCTTTTGCACAAATATGGTCATACTTTTGGCGCAATGTAAATGAGTAAATTTATCGCGAATTTTTATCCGCAAAAAGTGGTATTTGCGTAAACGACTTTGCATACGACTATTTTGTAATTTCGGTGAAAAAATCTAAATTGTATTATATTGATTGTGACTTTTTAAACTATCTTTGCGAAAGAGGCGTAAACCTTTATTGGCTATATGATGTTTGTGCGCGTAAATCTAGTCAAATTCAGATATTTTTTAACATCCTAAAATGCAAGAATTCATAATTATGGCTAAAATAAAATAATCGACTATTCCCGCTGTATACTGAAAAACTATTAAGATATTTTGAAATTAAAATTATTTAAAAATGGGATGCAACCAAACCAAACTAAAGTTGCAACAAATGAAAAAAAAATCTAAAGGGTTGTGCCTAAAATGGACTGTAACCGTAATTTCAAGTGACCTTCCATTTATAAAGATGCATGTCCTATTCACAACGGTATCCTTTAAACCTTTGATCGGACAACGATGAGGGATATCCTTTATTGTATAGCTGAAGAATGAGGGCCGGGAGACTCTAGGTTACAGTGTATACTGTACGCTTCGTGGTAGTGTACACTCGCGCGTTTTCTTAATCTCCCGCTATATAAATAAGAAAATCTTTTATCTACGAAATCCTTGATAAAGCAACGGTTTAAAGGGTATAGTTGTAAATCGGACATGTTACTTTATAACTGGAAGGTCACTTAAAATTACGCTTACAGTCCCTTTAAAAATAAGAAAGCATGCAGCTTGGTTTAAACCTTGACATGAAGCTTGATTTTGATCCTTCAACTT
>NW_019397178.1:0-14154 GCF_000591075.1 Eurytemora carolleeae
TGGTTTCATAATTGACCAATGATCATTTCACATAGACTCTGTGCCTTTCACTTTACAAACGATAATTTTCCGTTATAACGATAAATCAAATGATGGTTTTTATTCAACTAATTCATTTTTTAAAGTTTATTTAACAGCTTTAAAAAATTCGAAATTGAAATGGATAGTCTAGGGATCATACTGTATCAATGAACTCTACAGCATATAGTTTGTGAACATTTACATGGTTTGAACTCCCTTTCAGGCTGAAAGGGACTGACATAATTCGTACCGAGGGATTGTCTAAATTCCACTCTAATATATATTCTATTCTCTTTGGTAATTTCCTTATTTAGCAAGAGCAATGTGTCTAGTTTTGTATTTTATATTTCTGAAACATGAAACAGTTTAAATCCTCAACAACTTTTCAAATAAAAGACCTTTACTTAAATGTTTCACTGGTTTTTCACATAATTGAAGGCGATCATTCATTTGGTGCACTGCCCCGTTTTGCCTCATATTTGTACTGTACAGCTTGCACTAGCTACTTATATTCGGGCCTGTACATGTACTTTAAATGGAGCGGTGTTGATAGCATTTTGTAAGCTCTTCTTAGTGTTAAATTGATATAAATTAGCAATTTTTTTTCCAATGTTTTCATTATTAATTTTTTTTATCGATTTTTAATTAGATTTAATTCATTAACACCTGGTACTCTACATATGGGATCGACCAGGTATACTTAAAGATAATGTATACGTTATTTCAAGGGGTTTCTCCATTTGTAGATAGGGGAAATAACTTTATTGTAACTGTATATATTCGAATTTTTGAAAAATAATTATCTGTATTTTCACATTGTACGATAATATAGTCTGGGCATAAGTGTGTACTGGATTTTTAGAGTTAAAATACGAATTTCTCAGTCGTCGTTGATCAAACAAAAGTTTAATGATAATACTGTTGTGAATCGAACCAGTGACAGCCACTTTATAAACGGCGGGTCACTTGAAATTTAATTAATTTTCAAAAATAGCTGTTTGACAAAATACAAAATGGCTGGATGCGGGGGAAAGGGATGTTTAACTGATAAAATAAATAATTTCATCTAAACTGTAAAATTATATCTAATTCAAATTTAAATACATTGTATCTATATCTTCTCACTCGATGAAAACGTTTTAGTTTCGATGATTTCTGAATTTAATTGGCCGACGAAGACCATGTTAAAATCATAATCATTTTGGCGATGGTCAATTAGGAAAAAAATCATTATGAAATGGCGATCCTTTGTATCTCTATTTGTTTGTATCCAATAAACGTCAAAACGGCTGAACCGATCGGACCTAATTTTTTGTGGAACCTCGCGTGCGGCGTGACCCGTTTATGGATGATCTAATTTCAAAAATTTGTCTCTAACAAAATTCAATTATTAAAAATTTTGAAAATCCACGATTTTTTTTTATAAAATCCGCGAAATATCTTTTGTATTACAATGCATGCAAAGAGAAAATGTTCACTTTTGAAATAGAAGATGGGTGCGAAGCGCCCTAAAAGCCTAGATGTAATTACAACAGGCTTGGACTCTGTAGCGCTGTTTTGTAAAATCATGTATATATACGCATCAATAAGCACTTGTTTTTTTACACAAAATAAAAGAAAAATATTTTCAAAATTTTGATAATTATTTTTACACTTTTGTAGATCTGACACTTCGAGCAGCAGAAGACGATGGACATTAAAGCTTGTTGTATCATCAGAAGGGACAGAAAAGGTTTCTTTAAAGGGAATGTCCACACATTTTCGAGTGATCCTCCATTTAACCAGTTCCAATAACGATTCACAACGGTACCCAAGGATGTAATGCAAGGAAAGTTATTTCAGAAGTGTACGCATCCTGACATGGGATCCATCTTTTACATTAAAAAATCAATGAAATATTCTGCTCATAGAAAACTATTATATGAATTATCAAAATTATCAAATTTAATGCTTCTAACCTCCTCGGATACTAAACGAACACTGATGCATCTATTCTTTTTTACAAATTCCGCCCAAAGAGAACTGGTTTCACTATTTTGTTTAAAAAAATAAACAATAATATCTCCCTTAGCCATGATCAGATAACGAGTACTATTGTGAATCAGATAAAGTTTAACGGGTACTATTGTGAATCAGATAAAGTTTAACGGGCACTATTGTGAATCAGATAAAGTTTAACGGGTACTATTGTGAATCAGATAAAGTTTAACGGGCACTATTGTGAATCAGATAAAGTTTAACGGGTAATATTGTGAATCAGACATTTAGCTCTTTTTTAAATCCAGTTAAAATCTACCTTCACAGATTTTTCTTAATACAAATTCATTTTTTACAATAATTGTTAAATTTCTTAAAAAATGCATTTTTGCCACAAATGAATTTTCTAATTCCTATATTTTAACAAGAGGATGTCGTGGACAGTAGATATTTTAAACATAAGCATTCTGTAACATGAAACAATCTAAGTTTGAAATATCAAAGACTTCTCCTGGGTTACCACAAAAATAAGATTTATGAAATTTAATTAAATGATTTCAGGTTGATATTGAGCTGACAGATAGATCAAGCACCGATTCAAATCAATCAATTACATCCATTTCTGTACAGGTATATGTACAGCTAGCTGTATCAATGTACAGATATGTACAGCTGGCTATATTTATGTAGATATGTTTATGTATCTAGCAGTATCAATGTACATTACAGAGCTAGCAGTATTAATGTAAAGGTATATGTACACTGTACAGGCTATATTAATGTAAATGTTTATGTACAGCTAGGCATATTTATGTAGATGTATATGTACAGCTGGCCATAATATTCTAAAGGTATATCTACAGCTTGTTATATTAATGTACAGATATATGTAAAGCTAGCTGTATCAATGTACAGACATGTATCAATGTACAGGTATGTACAGGTAGTTTTATCAATGTAGCTATATATATCAATGTACAGGTATATGTACAAGTAGTTTTATCAATGTAACAAAGTTTAGAGTGTCATCATAGATCAAAATTTCCATTTTCGAAATCTACATGTTCGATCGGCGGACATCAATCAACAGTTTGAAGCACTGAAATTGAAGAAGTTACGGCTTTTTTATAGTTTTCCATTTCGGCTTGGTTGAAAATTGATATTGATAAATATTGAAAGTAAAAGAAAATTTATCTTTTCATTTCATATTTTGAAATGTTAGAACACCAGATACCAAACAGAAACTTGAAAAAAATTAATTGGTTTTTAAAAAAAAAATGGATTTTAGATTTTTTAGAAGAGTTTTTCTTAGGATATCACTTAACATTTTTAAAACCCTAAGATAACAAAGAAAATGAGTCTTTGTCACAAACTTAAAGTTTCCAATCCCTATATCTTTGCAATCTGATGTTGTAAGCTTGTTAAATTTCAAACTTAGATTTCTTGATATATCAGAATTCATAGTTTGAAATATCTAAGATTTTCTACATAGGGTTGCAAAGATATACGAATTAAAAAATCATAGTTTGTGGCAAAGACTCAATTCCTTTACGAACTCAACCAAGCCAAAAAAAAAAAAACTTTAAACTGAAACATTCCTCAATGTTGAAACTGTAAACCTTCAATTGGTGGAAAATTTTTCGAAAAGGAACAATTGAGTCTTTGCCATAAATTAAAATTTGCTATTCCCCATCCTTACAAAGTACAACCTAGTGTTCTTTAGGTTCAATATGTCAAACTAGGAATTCTGTTACGCGGACTTGTGCCAAAGACTGAAATTTGTTCGAAATGTTCAAAAATGTTGAAATTAAAGTATATGTATAAGTTCTAGCACCTACAGCTAGGGGGGGGGGGCACAGGGGCTCAATATTATGTGTAAAGGATTTTATCTTCTTAAATGCATATTCTGATTTTATTTAAATAATGATAATAATAATAATAATAATAATAATAATGATAATAATAATAATAACGTAAAATAAATGTAAAATGAAAAAATTTGGAAAGGAGAGAAATAACTTTTTTAGAAATTAGGTCGGAGACTAAAATGTCTGAGACATGGATAATTCAACATAATTAAATGTAAAATCCATAATTGCATAATAATAGTAATAATGAGTCTTGAACTAATTGAATTAAGTAGGTTTACACAAATTTATTGACAAAAAAGGGGAAAAAAGTAAACACAAGAAAATATATACAGGGTTACCCACAAAGGATGAGACTTCAGAGACGACTGTACAGAATTTGTTTAGTCCCTTTTCCAATATTCAGGATTCCTTGCAGGCCAAAACTGGCTTATTAAAATACTTATTTGAAAGTACAAAAAATGTCAAGCTTCAAATCGTCAATTTATAAGAGCTTTTGGTCGTCTTTACAGTCTCATCCTTTGTGGGTAACCCTGTATAGTAGGGACTCTAAATATGAAATAGGAAGGTAGCTGATATGATTTTAAGAAGTCCGATAAACATGAAACGCACCAACTGTCAACAAGTCAAATCACTTTGCTGTGTACACTCGACAGGCCTGCACGACAAGTCAACCACTATGCTAAGTACACTGGACGGGCCGGCACGACAAGTCAACCACTATGCTAAGTACACTGGACGGGCCGGCACGACAAGTCAACCACTATGCTAAGTACACTGGACGGGCCAGCACAACAAGTCAAGAACAATGCTTTGAACTGGATGGCCCGGCACGACAAGCACTATGCTGTGTACACTGGACGAGCCGGCACGATGAAGACTAGTCAGGCAATCTTGCCTGGTTTGAATCATCCAACTTTTAAACTTTTGTCTTATACACAGACCCAAATATTTAGTTTAGTACAACAAATTGCTTAATATGACAGCATCAAATTCACAAACATAAATTTTGTCTCTGTATTCCAAAGTTTTATGGGTCTTACCATAGTTAGATAAAATGAGTACATTTAGATAAAATAAGCAATAAGCAAGAAATAATAAATTGAACCCATTTTAAAGACATGAAAGCTTCAGAAGATTTAACAAAGTAGATGATATCTGATTCAACATTATAGTGAGGTAATACACGTTCATATTTATAAATATATATATAAATATAAATATCTATATACATATATATAAATATCCATATACATATATATAGTATTTTCAACTTTTTCAGTTTTTATAAATATATTTCAGTTTTTAACTTCACATTTTTATTAAAAAAAGAATTATACTCAACATAATGTTTCACGTCTATCATGACGATCGTCAGTAGTTACAATTCTTTGCAATATATATATGATGAATTAGTAATCTCTGTTTGTTAATCATAACTCATGAACCCCTTGACCGCTTTGCCTCAAATTTGATAGGAAAACTCGGTAAACCCACGGGAACGTTCTTTAGCTTGATATTGCTGAATATGGGAGGACTTTTATGGGAAAAGTTTGGTTTCCAAGCAAAGCCAGGTTCCCAAACTAGATCATAGCGTCACAAAAATTTGGCTAAGTAGTATTTCTGTTCTAAAAACGTAAAAAACAAAACAATACCACTAAGCCCTGAGAAGGGATATGGGTTAAAGTTAATTTTTTCTTAAATCCACCAAAATAAACAGAAAAATATTAAACTGTTGTTTTCATCGTTTATAATGTACGAATAAAAAAATGGTTCCAACTAGCAAATAATATAACATTTGAATGATGCTAAAATTTTATAAAAAGCGAGAGCGCCAAGTGCCCTAATGGAAAGTCTGACTTTAAAAACTAAAATACAATTTACTTAAAATTTTATCTTTTAGATAAATTGGAGCGAAAAAGAAAATAGGAGCGAAAAAGAAGTAATCTGATAGTTAAATTATGTAATTGTGATTGTGTAATTATAAAGCTGTTTATTAATATTGAACTTAAAGAAAATATTTTCTTTTTATAATTCACAAAAAAACATAACTTAAAAAAGGTAAACAAAAATTCTGAATTCTGAAAATCAAAATTTAATATTTACATTAAGAAATAAAATAAAAAGAAATCAAATTATTATCCAAGATTTAAATATGTTTTAATCTAATAATTAAATCTTTTTTTTATCAAACTTTTATTTCTGCCAGATAAAAATTAGAGTTTGCGGCAAGAAGTGCAGACTCTGTATTCTCCTGATTAATGATATTAAGAATAATTAGAGAAAATGTCAAAACAGTTTTTTTTTGACACAATTTTTTCCATAACTAATTTTGAAGATGGGCGGGGAAAATATAACTCTAATATAACCAATTTTTTTTCAAAAATTTAACCATTTTTTACCTAAAATATAACCATTTTTTAACCAAAAATATAACCGTTTTTAACCAAAAAATTAATCATTTCTTAACCAAAAGTATAACCTTTTTTTAACCAAAATTTAACCTTTTTTAGCCAAAATAAAAATATATTTTAACCAAAAATATAACAATTTTAAAAACAAAACTGTAACTATTTCTCAACTAAAACTTTAACTGTATACATACCTAATAGAAAGTATGAAGAAGAAAACCTACGTATGCACAGAATGCAACAAGTATACATGCATGAAAAGTCTTTGCATACATTGACAAGGCATATAAAACCTAATTTAAAAGGTTGTATTTTTGGTCTGTCGTGTTTTTGGTCATTATATTTTTAGTAAAAAATAAATTTATTTATGGTGGAAAATTGGTTTTATTTTTGGTCAAAAAAGTTATATTTTTTTATAAACAATGTTAATATTTTTGGTAAAACATTGTTTTTTGGCTAAAAAATAGTTTTATTTTTAGCCAAAAAAGTTATAATGTTGATCGAAAAAAAATTATAGTTTTGATCAAAAACTTTTTTTAACTATAATTTGTTATATTTTTGGTCAAGAAGAGTTATATTTTTTGGTGTAAAATGGTTATATTTTTGGTCTAAAATGGTTATATTTTTGGTTAAAAAAAAGTTCTAGTTTTGGTCGAAAATGTTTATATTTTTGGTTGGTTATATTTTTGATCTGTTATATTTTTGATCGTTATATTTTTGGTCGTTTTATTTTTGGTCGAAAATGGTTATATTTTTGGTAAAAAATGGTTATTTTTTTGGTTGGTTATAGTTTTTGTCGTTATTTTTTTGGTCGAAAATGGTTATATTTTTGATTGGTTATATTTTTGGTCTGTTGTTTTTTGTCAGTTATATCATAGGTCATTATATTTTTGGTGGTTATATTGTAAGCGTTATATTTTCCCCGCCCACTATTTTGAATATTATTTGCGTATTCTGCAATAAAAAATTGCTTTTATAGTGCATTAAAAGAAAATTGTTAAAAACCTAAAATACTGTAATAAAATGAATATGATGCATCCTTTGTACCATAAAGTATTATAATGTGTGCATTACTTTTTTCAATTTAAAGGGACTGTAGGTGTAATTCTAAGTGACCTTCCATGTGCAGAGCGCAGGGAGTAAGGAAAAGAAGGGAGATACAACTGACGCGGCCCGCCCTACCATATGATTATACATGCTTTGCAGACGGGTACTCCATTTGTCTATGAAATATTCAGAATAGGTTATTGTATACGCAGTAAATGTACATCAGACAATTCTTATTCAAATGGAGTACCCGTTTGCAAAGCATGTACAATCATATGGCAGGGCGAACCGCGTCAGGTGTATCTCCCTTCTATTCCTTACTCCCTGGCAAAGCGGCATGTAGCGTGGCAACATTTTAAAGTCAAGACTGTTTATTGCAAGCACATTTTTGGAACAGCAGAGAGCCTGCCTATCTGGTCCTCGAATAGTGTCTAATTACATTTGATACATAACTCTCAGAGTTATCTAGGTTTCAGTGCAATTGCACGGTGAGTCACTTGAAATTACGATTACAATCCCTTAAATATAATATACATGTTTTACCTTTCAAATAATTTCAATTTTAAATAATTTCCGGTTTTGAATAGCTTCACATTTTGAATAGCCTGATCATTATTTTTATAATATAAAAACCATTATTACATTTCCAATAATTGGAATAGGAAAGGAACTTTTCAGCAGCACTGTACCATAAGGAGATAATTGGATGGTAAGAACTTTTAGCAGTAATGGTTCCTATTGGAGTCGATTAGAGTAAAGGCATTTTAAGCATTAGTCATTCCTAGTGTTGGACAATTAGATGGTAGGAACTTTACTTGTTCCTATTGGAGGATAATTAGATGGTAGGAACTTTACTTGTTCCTATTGGAGGATAATTTGAGGGAAGGAACCTAAAAGTAGTGATTCCCTAAGTAATTCTTATACTTTAAATTTGATAATGATCCAAATGTTATAGAGTGAAAAAAAGAAAAGTTAGTTCCACATTTTTTTGAAAATATATTTCGGTCCGGGTTGACCTACAGAGCGATTTTTAAAAATCGATTTTTTCATTTGTTCTTAATTGGATGAAAAATCCACAAAATTGAATAAAAAATCTTTCAATTTCCTACTTACTGTCTGACAATTGATAAGTTCCGAAGCTACGGCTACACCAAGGCTTCCCTGAAACAGGTAAAAAAGTGTCAAAAATGGGGCATTTTTCTCCAATTTCCTATTTACTGTCTGACAATTGATAAATCCCGAAGCCAAAATGGCTACACCAAAAAAAGAAATACTACAGACTTCCCATAAACAGGCTTAAAAGCGTAAAAAATGGGGCAGTTTTCTCCATTTTCTCCCAAAAATAGTTTTTTTCAAAAGTTTTTAATTATGGTTTCTGACCCGTCATAATAACTTTGAATGACCCTTGATATATAAAAAGATTCCATTTTCACCAAATGGGGGAGGGGGGGGGGGGGTGGGTTAGAAAATTTAAAAAATTACTAGTTTAAACGAGCCTAAAGGATGGCAGCATGGTCTCTGTTGCTGTAAACCAATTGCACTCCATAGTCAATATAAACAATAATTTTCTACGCATTCTAATTTCAACCAGACCCGAGTAAACACCTTTTAGGTAGAGCAGGGTATATTCGGCTTTTTTATCATTTCCTTCGTTCATCATGCGTGAACAACCGATTTCGTTTGAATTTTTAATCGTTAAAAAAATGATTTCATTCGTTTTCTCACTTAATGATTGTAAAATCCTTCGTTCAAAAGTTTGTTAAACAAGTCATTTGTTTAGTAAAAAAGTAATAGTTTTTTTTTCAAAATATTTTGGAAAATATGTGCGTTCAAATCCATGATTTAGAAATCGTTCATGAACGATCAAAAACATTTGAACTATTTGAAATTGTTCGTTTTTTCGCTTTTTATTTCTCTGAACGATATAAGCCGTTCGTCCATCAAATTTTTTATATGACACAATCGTTAACGAAAAATTTAGTTTGTTCATAAAACAGATGCCCATCTCTACTTTCAGACATGCATTTTCAAACAATCATGAAATATTTAATCTTATCTGGAATTCTACCCCTAGCAAAAAACCCAAAAGGGGGTGCTCTGATGAATCTAAAGAACGGGAAATTTATTGCTTGGAATATTATACGGGTGCTTGCGCTTGCTGGCTTCTTGTTTCTCAATATGACAGATATAATGGAGAAAAAAGGAAATTTCCTCATGATGACTGTATTTTCATTTGGACTAGTCAGTCTCATTGGTGGGAGTGCTTCGACCGTATTAATTGCATGGTCAGCTGGCAGGATCTCTCCATCTACATCCAATGGGAATACTGTTTTTAAAAACAAGTTTTGGACAGTATTGTTTATTACCTTGGTTCTCTACAATTGTGGAATATTACTCCTTTATGCAACGTTTACAAATTTTGATTCTGTAACCAACGTGCCAGTTTTTCTGATATGCTCCGGTATTCTCATATGTCTGTCAATGGCAGATTATTTTACATTATTAGTGATGACCTATGGCTGGATTACAAATGTAAGAAGGGACTTAAAAAATATTCTTGAATTGAAAAGCATTGAACTAGAAAGGTTCCTACAACTGTATGATGAGTATGGAAAATTGAGAAGCGTTCTCTCCCCTATTTCCATTTTCTTCTTTTCATCAGTTCAAATCTTTAGTATCACCTCTTCGTTTATTGCAATATCAGGTATCTTTTTTTTATCCAGGAGTGGTTTACAATATTTTTTAAGGGGGGTGCGGGCGTCAAGCCAAAGTAAATTGTCCGTAAGATTAAAATCCTCCCTGTTTTCATTCTCAACTCCTTAAATTGTAAAGCTATTGAGAAACACAAAATTGTTTTGAATTTCTAATTAAAACCAGATAAACTTGCTTTTTCCTTTGTCTGGGTAGAGAGGTAGAGTCGGAGAAATTGTTTGGTTTGGATTTGGGCTGGTAAAGACGACATGATGTGAGAGTGGGGTTAGGAGATGGGACTGTATAACGGGACAGTACAACATTTTTCTCCTGTGAGAATATTTTGTTCAACATATTTTAGGTGACATGTTTGGTATGAGCTCCATGTTACCCAGTGCAGCAATGATAATACTGATTATATCAGCTGTTAATATAACTGCTGATCTGTACAACCTTGCTGATAGTATTGCAGAGAAGGCTGATGAAATTGGTCTGAATCAACCTAAGCTCCGGGATATTCTGAGGTTAGTGTGTCCATTTAAATAGTTTTATAGCTCAAGGGACAACATTATCTTCCTGTATGATTAATTTGAGTCCTTGCCACACACTCAAATTTTCAAATTCCTATATCTGTGCAACATGATGACGTAAATCTTTGTTATTTCAAACTTAGATTATTTGATCTAACAGATATCATAGAAATATCAAAGTTCTACAACGTTTGAAAAGCAGAGTTTGTGGCAAAGACTCAACTCCTCTCATTTAGCTGCCTTTACCGCTCTAACTCCCTTCTGCTTTTCTATAGCCCTTTACATGTACATTTTAGCACTATAAAGCACTTTGGTTTTTAAGAAGTAATTAGCAAAATTCTCATGAATTTTTGCTTGAGACCTTTAAATCACTGTGCCCTTGTTGCTCTGTGACCATACTTAATCTGGAAAAGACCCAAACTTTAATTACTTACTAAAAGCCTAAAGTATTCTGCTTCAAACGAAAGTAAAAATTCTCAATTCCATCTGCTTATTATTTAGGTTCCATCAAATAGGATTAAAATTCCGGAAGATTGGACCAATTACTGGNACGTCAATATAATTCACCAAATCCATACTGCAGTCCTTCAATTATCATACAGGGAAATTTTCATCTTTCTAAACATCCCAACGAATGATTTGACAGGTTCTTTGGCAATAATTTCTTCTCAGAAATTATTGAGAAAAAACAGCAATAGTTGAATAAAATCTATTCGTTCCAAAATTCCCTAACTTATGTAAATATATTCGCAGATTTCTTTTAATTTCTTCAAATGTCGTCTTAGTAACCTAAGGAATCTTAGATAATTTGATCTAACAGAAATCACAGTTTTAAACAGTTTCAAAACCAACACTTGGCCCATTTCTAAGACTTAGTGTTAGAAATGGGCCAAATCTGCAAAGTTATCTTTTTCAAGAGTATATATCTTTAAATCCAAGTCGAGTAGAACAAAATTACAGTCCATATATTTATAAAAAATGGCTAAGAATATATATATTGAAACAATAAATGTCAATTTTAAACTAATACTAAGGTGTGAGAATTAGTTTTTGATGATTCTTGATTTCATTTTCGAACATATCTCTATTTTGAAACCGGTTTCAGCTCATGTCGCGTTTTCGGAACATATCCTGGTTTTGAGACAATTACCGGAATTCATATCAATGTCCATTTCAAAAGTATTTACGCACTTATAAAACAAAACAAGATTTTTTTTTATAAGGTAAAATATAAACAAAATAGGAAATAAAAACAAACTGTTCTTTTATAATTTTAAAAATATTACAGCATTTAGAAATCAAAATATTAACATCATTTGTTCTTACAATATAGATTTAACTAGAAATGCGGGAAACTGTTCGTTTAAAATGCTTGAAAATAAATCATCCATATTCTTTAATTTAACAGATAAAATGTAGAAACTTAGATTCTAGAAATAATTCAGAATAAATTGCTATAAAATAGACATGAATAATGATTATAAAACGCAAGAATATTTGTTACTTGCGAGTATATGCTTTAAAGACAGTAGAGGGAAATGATAATTACCAAGATTATATTCAAATTGTGAAACGTTAAATGGTAAAATTCGGATGTTTGAATAAAAGCAAAAACAAGTTCTTATTCCATGGGAATCAATGCAAAAAGAGGGCAGTAGACATAATTCAATGTCTAGCATATAAAGATATATGCCTGATTCACAACGGTACCTTTAAAAACTTTTTCGGGAAATGCACATTAAATATTAGTCATTTATATATGAATAAAACCTTCTAACATAAAATTAAATAAAAAAGAATAAAATGTTATCCATATTTTGATACATTTATTTATTGAAATTTTATACATTCTATTTTTTAAAACTCAGATCGTCAAACATAAACTGAGCAGTTTGTTTCAATGTTTTGACATTTTTTTTATTATTTTTCTTCAAGCTTACATTAAGTTTTTTCATTTTATTGAAAATTCTTACATTTACAAAAAGTTTTACATCGGGGCTTACATTAAGTTTTTTCATTTTATTGAAAAATCTTACATTTACAAAAAGTTTTACATCCTCCCGAGGCCATATTATGTTCATTACAGTAATAGTTGAAATTGTTTTTTCGATAGGAGACTTTCCATGTATTTTTTGAAATATTTTCTCATATTTTTCAACTTCCTCCAATAGATCTTTGGATGGATAAAACAGGGATCCTCTGGATTTTCAGTCTATCCAATCACAGTTTGTTTTCTCCTCGCCTACTCAGACAAGGCCGGAAACTTTTGTATGAAGTTTTTTGGACATAAACCCACATATATATATTAGTGCTGTTTTGAGGACTTTTTTGCGCTGAATTTTCCGCACTCATGTTCCTGAAAACAGTTATGGTTAGCCGTTCTCAAGGAATAAGATTCAAAATAAGTTGCATTTTATGTTTGATAATTCTCTTTAGGATTAGAAGCAACGATTTAACCTTGGGAAGAAGGATTAAACTTTGGGAGGAAGGATTAAAACCTTGGGAGTAAGGGTTTAAACCTTGTGAGGAAGGATGTAAACCCTGGGAAAAAAAGATTGAAACCTTGGGAAAAAAGACTTGAACCTTGGGAGGAAGGATACAAACATCGGAAGGAATGGTTTACACCTTCGGAGGAAGGGTTTAAACTTTGTGAGGAAGGATGTAAACCCTGGGAAATAAAGATTTAAACCTTGAGAAAAAAGACTTAAACCTTGGAAGGAAGGATACAAACATCGGGAGGAAGGATACAAACATCGGGAGGAAGGATACAAACATCGTGAGGAAGGGTTTAAACCTTGGGAGGAAGGGTTTAAACCTTGGGAGGAAGGGCTTAAACCTAGGGAGGAAGGGTTTCAATCTTGGGAGGAAGGATGTAAACCTTGGAAGGAAGGGTTTAAACCTTGGGGAAAAAGACTTAAACCTTGGGAGAAAGGATACAAACATCCGGAGGAAGGGTTTAAACCTTGGGAGGAAGGGTTTAAACCTTGGGAGGAAGGGCTTAAACCTAGGGAGGAAGGGTTTAAAACTAGAGAGGAAGGGTTTAAACCTAGGGAGGAAGGGTTTCAATCTTGGGAGGAAGGATATAAACATTGAAAGGAAGGGTTTAAACCTTGGAAAAAAAGACTTAAACCTTGGAAGGAAGGATACAAACATCGGAAGGAAGGGTTTACACCTTGGGAGGAAAGATGTAAACCTTGGGAGGAAGGGTTTAAACCTTGGGAGGAAGGGTTTAAACCTTGGCATGAAGGATGTAAACCCTAGGGAAAAAAAATTTAAACCTTGAGAAAAAAAAGACTTAAACCTTGGGAGGAAGGGGTCCAAAATCGTCTATTAGGAAATTACCCATTAATAAATTTCCCATATCGATCTGAAAGCCAAAATTATATTTAAATAATTAAGTTGTATCCGCACTAACTTTTTAAATAGTTTGTTTTGTTGGACTGTAAAATCACTCTGTTTATCAGTGTTTAATCCAAAGAGAATGGAGTACATGTTAGAGTGGAATTTAGCCAATCCCTCGGTATGAATTTTGTCAGTCCCTTTCAGTCTGAAAGGGAGTTCAAAGTGTACAAATCATGTAAATGTTCACAAATTATTCTTGGTCAATAA